>NC_067250.2:229828225-230131255 GCF_019359855.2 Lolium perenne
AACATAGCATTCAATATTCATCGGATCCCAACAAACGCAACATGTAGCATTACAAATAGATGATCTTGATCATGTTAGGCAGCTCACAAGATCCGACAATGATAGCACAATTAGGAGAAGACGACCATCTAGCTACTGCTATGGACCCATAGTCCAGGGGTGAACTACTCACACATCACTCCGGAGACGACCATGGCGGTGAAGAGTCCCCCGGGAGATAATTCCCCTCTCCGGCAGGGTGCCGGAGGCGATCTCCTGAATCCCCCGAGATGGGATTGGCGGCGGCGGCGTCTCTGGAAGGTTTTTCCGTATCGTGGCTCTCGGTACTGGAGTTATTATCGACGAAGGTTTAAGTAGGCGGAAGGGTAGGTCAGGGGCGTCACGAGGGGCCCACACGCTAGGGCCGCGCGGCCCCAGGCCTGGCCGCGCCGCCCTACTGTGGCGTCGCCTTGTCGCCCCACTTTGTTTCCCTTTCGGACTTCTGGAAGCTTCGTGGAAAAATAAGATCCTGAGCGTTGATTTCGTCCAATTCTGAGAATATTTCCTTACTAGGATTTCTGAAACCAAAAACAGCAGAAAATAGCAACTGGCTCTTCGGCATCTTGTTAATAGGTTAGTGCCAGAAAATGCATAAATATGACATAAAGTATGTATAAAACATGTAGGTATTGTCATAAAACAAGCATGGAACATAAGAAATTATCGATACGTTGGAGACGTATCAGCATCCCCAAGCTTAGTTCCTACTCGTCCCGAGTAGGTAAACGATAACAAAGATAATTTCTGAAGTGACATGCTATCATAATCTTGATCAATACTATTGTAAGCACATGTAATGAATGCAGCGATTCGAAGCAATGGTAAAGACAATGATTAAACAACTGAATCATATAGCGAAGACTTTTCATGAATAGTACTTTCAAGACAAGCATCAATAAGTCTTGCATAAGAGTTAACTCATAAAGCAGTAAATTCATAGTAAAGGCATTGAAGCAACACAAAGGAAGATTAAGTTTCAGCGGTTGCTTTCAACTTGTAACATGTATATCTCATGGATAGTTGTCAATGCAAAGTAATATGATGAATGCAAATATGCAAGTATGTAAGAATCAATGCACAGTTAACACAAGTGTTTGCTTCTAAGACAGATGAAGTAGGTAAACTGACTCAACATAAAAGTAGAAGAATGGCCCTTCGCAGAGGGAAGCATGGATTGCTATATTTGTGCTAGAGCTTTTATTTTGAAAACATAAAGAGAGCATAAAAGTAAAGTTTTGAGAGGTGTTTGTTGTTGTCAACGAATGGTAGTGGGCACTCTAACCCCCTTGCCAGACAGACTTTCAAAGAGCGGCTCCCATGAAATTTTTATTTTTGGGTGGCACTCCTTCCAACCTTTGCTTTCACAAACCATGGCTAACCGAATCCTCGGGTTCCTGCCAACAATCTCATACCATGAAGGAGTATCTTTTTATTTTAGTTTTATTTAGATGGCACTCCTCCCCACCTTTGCTTTCTCAAGCCATGGCTAACCGAATCCTCGGGTGCCATCCAACAATCACATACCATGGAGGAGTGTCTATTTTTTTTGTAAAATTATGAAGGTTAATTAATTGGGGCTGGGAACCCCATTGCCAGCTCTTTTTGCAAAATTATTGGATAAGCGGATGAAGCCACTAGTCCATTGGTGAAAGTTGCCCAACAAGATTGAAAGATAAACACCACATACTTCCTCATGAGCTATAAAACATTGACACAAATAAGAGGTGATAAATTTTGAATTGTTTAAAGATAGCACTCAAGCAATTTACTTTGGAATGGCAGAAAATACCATGTAGTAGGTGGGTATGGTGGACACAAATGGCATAGTTATTGGCTCAAGGATTTGGATGCACGAGAAATATTCCCTCTCAATACAAGGCTTAGGCTAGCAAGGTTGTTTGAAGCAAACACAAGTATGAACCGGTACAGCAAAACTCACATAAGAACATATTGCAAGCATTATAAAACTCTACACCATCCTCCTTGTTGCTCAAACCCTTACCAGAAAATATCTAGACTTTAGAGAGACCAATCATGCAAACCAAATTTTAGCAAGCTCTATGTATTTCTTCACTAATAGGTGCAGACTATATGATGCAAGAGCTTAAACATGATCTATATGAGCACAACAATTGCCAAGTATCAAATTATTCAAGACATTATACCAATTACCACATGTAGCATTTTCTGTTTCCAACCATATAACAATTAACGAAGCAGTTTCAACCTTCGCCATGAACATTAAGAATAAAGCTAAGAACATATGTGTTCATATGCAACAGCGGAGCGTGTCTCTCTCCCACACAATGAATGCTAGGATCCAATTTATTCAAACAAAAAAAACAAAAGCAAACAGACACTCCAAGTAAAGCATATAAGATGTGATGGAATAAAAATATAGTTTCACTAGAGGTGACCTGATAATGTTGTCGATGAAGAAGGGGATGCCTTGGGCATCCCCAAGCTTAGATGCTTGAGTCTTCTTGAAATATGCAGGGATGAACCACCGGGGCATCCCCAAGCTTAGAGCTTTCACTCTCCTTGATCATATTGTATCATCCTCCTCTCTTGATCCTTGAAAACTTCCTCCACACCAAACTCAAAACAACTCATTAGAGGGTTAGTGCATAATCAAAATTCACATGTTCAGAGGTGACATAATCATTCTTAACACTTCTGGACATTGCACAAAGCTACTGAAAGTTAATGGAATAAAGAAATCCATCAAATATAGAAAAACAGGCAATACGAAATAAAAGGCAGAATCTGTCAAAATAGAACAGTCCGTAAAGACGAATTTTTTAGGTGCACCAGACTTGCTCAAATGAAAATGCTCAAATTGAATGAAAGTTGTGTAGGATTACTCACGCAAATTGGAAGATTTTTCTGAGTTACCTACAGAGACTACTGCTCAAATTCGTGACAGCAAGAAATCTGTTTCTGCGCAGTAATCCAAATCTAGTATGAACCTTACTATCAAAGACTTTACTTGGCACAACTATGCAATAAAATAAAGATAAGGAGAGGTTGGTACAGTAGTAACAACTTCCAAGACTCAAATATAAAACAAAGTGAGAAGTAAAATCATGGGTTGTCTCCCATAAGCGCTTTTCTTTAACGCCTTTCAGCTAGGCGCAGAAAGTGTGTATCAAGTATTATCAGGAGATGAAGCATTAATATCATTACCAGGGGCGTTGGGAGTTTCCTCAACAATGCATTGTATCTTGTAAGTTTCAGAGGCTCCCTTTTCATTAGTCTTAGGCTTGCTATTCTCATCAAACAAATTTTCAGGGACAAGCCAAGCATAGTTATTTTCTAGGGCCTCGTGCATTCCTAGGAGCTTACTAGGTATCGGTGCTTTAATCTCCCCACCATCATTAACATTATTAGTGTACCTTATTCTATCCATGTCCATCTTTTCAAGTGTTCTTTTAAAATCGGTGAACAAACCAAGCCTCTTATGCTTAATGAAAACTTTTCTAGCTTCTTTAGCTATATCTTTAAATTCTCTATCAAGGACTTTTAAAACAAAATCTCTCTTTTCTCCCCTCTCCATATCAGAAAGTGTAAGAAACATGTGTTGTATCATGGGATTGAGACTAATAAATCTAGTTTCCAACATGTGTACTAAACAGGCAGAGGCACTTTCATAAGTAGGAGCAGCTTTTAATAATGGTATATCTTCAAAATCTTCATCCATGCTAACATGGGTGAAAAATGCTTCTATATTATCTCTTCCAATGATAGACCCTTCTCCTACATGTATATCTTTTAGAGTAAACTTAGGAGGAAACATGATGAAATAAGTAAAGTAAATGCAAGTAACTAATTTTTTGTGTTTTTAATATAGAGAACGCAAACAAGATAGTAAATAAAGTAAAGCTAGCAACTAATTTTTTTTGTATTTTGATATAATGCAGCAAACAAAGTAGTAAATAAAATAAAGCAAGACAAAAACAAAGTAAAGAGATTGGAAGTGAGAGACTCCCCTTGCAGCGTGTTTTGATCTCCCCGGCAACGGCGCCAGAAAAAGTGCTGCTGGCGCAAAGTTGGCGTGGGAGTTAGAAATCTCTGTGGTGTATCTTTTCTTCAGGTCCCCGGCAACGGCGCCAGAAAAAGTACTCTTGTGACGGTAAAGCACTCGTCCGTTGGGAACCCCAAGAGGAAGGTGTGATGCGTACAGCGGCAAGTTTTCCCTCAGTAAGAAACCAATGTTATCGAACCAGTAGGAGCCAAGAAGCACGTTGAAGGTTGATGGCGACGGAGTGTAGTGCGGCGCAACACCAGGGATTCCGGCGCCAACGTGGAACCTGCACAACACAACCAAATTACTTTGCCCCAACGTGACAGTGAGGTTGTCAATCTCACCGGCTTGCTGTAACAAAGGATTAGATGTATAGTGTGGATGATGATGTTTGGAGAAAACAGTAGAACAAGTATTGCAGTAGATTGTATTCGATGTAAAGAATGGACCGGGGTCCACAGTTCACTAGTGGTGTCTCTCCGATAAGATATAGCATGTTGGGTGAAAAAATTACAGTTGGGCAATTGACAAATAAAGATGGCATGACAATGCACATACATGTTATGATGAGTAGTGTGAAATTCAATTGGGCATTAAGACAAAGTACATAGACCGCTATCCAGCATGCATCTATGCCTAAAAAGTCCACCTTCAGGTTATCATCCGAACCCCTTCCAGTATTAAGTTGCAAACAATAGACAATTGCATTAAGTATGGTGCGTAATGCAATCAAGAAATACATCCTTAGACATAGCATTGATGTTTTATCCCTAGTGGCAACAGCACATCCACAACCTTAGAACTTTCTGTCACTGTCCCAGATTTAATGGAGGCATGAACCCACTATCGAGCATAAATACTCCCTCTTGGAGTTACAAGTAATGACTTGGCCATAGCCTCTACTAATAGCGGAGAGCATGAAAGATCATAAACAACACATAGATGATAGATTGATAATCAACATAACATAGCATTCAATATTCATCGGATCCCAACAAACGCAACATGTAGCATTACAAATAGATGATCTTGATCATGTTAGGCAGCTCACAAGATCCGACAATGATATCACAATTAGGAGAAGACGACCATCTAGCTACTGCTATGGACCCATAGTCCAGGGGTGAACTACTCACACATCACTCCGGAGGCGACCATGGCGGTGAAGAGTCCTCCGGGAGATGATTCCCCTCTCCGGCAGGGTGCCGGAGGCGATCTCCTGAATCCCCCGAGATGGGATTGGCGGCGGCGTCTCTGGAAGGTTTTTCCGTATCGTGGATCTCAGTACTGGAGTTATTATCGACGAAGGCTTCAGTAGGTGGAAGGGTAGGTCAGGGGGCGTCACGAGGGGCCCACACGCTAGGGCCGCACGGCCCCAGGCCTGGCCGCGCCGCCCTACTGTGGCGTCGCCTCGTCGCCCCACTTCGTTTCCCTTTCCGACTTCTGGAAGCTTCGTGGAAAAATAAGATCCTGGGCGTTGATTTCGTCCAATTCCGAGAATATTTTCTTACTAGGATTTCTGAAACAAAAAACAACAGAAAACAACAACTGGCTCTTCGGCATCTTGTTAATAGGTTAGTGCCGGAAAATGCATAAATATGACATAAAATATGTATAAAACATGTAGGTATTGCCATAAAACAAGCATGGAACATAAGAATTATCGATACGTTGGAGACGTATCAGACGTCACTCGAGCCACTCCGTCCACCCCCGTCCTCGCCATGACGCGCGTTAGGTCCGCGGTGACATCGACAACACGACGCGCCCCTTACCTTGCCCTTTCGCGACCCCTAGCGCCGTCGCCACCATGACCTGCCCCGCTCCACCTCGGCCACTTCTCGACCCTATAAAAGGAGGGCCTCCCCGAGCTATCCGAGCACACCATCACCTTCTCCTCTTCTCACTTGCTCTCCTCGAACCCTCTCCCATCCACATTAGCACTGGAGTAGCTCCAATTGCACGCCGGAGCCCGCGGAACCGCCGCAGATCGAGACGGAGATTGCGACCACCTCAGCACCACCTGCGACCACCACCTGCTTCACCACCCTCGACAATGCCGCCGCGCACCCTCGCCGACGACCGCCGGCCACCGGTGAGCTCGCCGGACCCCAACCCTCGCCGTGGCCGTAACCCCTCTCGCCGGAGACGACGATGCACCAGCACCGTCCGATCCATCTCTAATCGTGCGCCCCTCGTTCGCTCATACCGATTCGGTCGTTATGACCCGCTGACAGGTGGAGCCCACCTTGTTAGGCAGCCCACTGCGCACCAGCGCGTAGCTGGGCCGGCCCAACTCTTTTCGCCTCTTTTGGCCCAACTTCGTTTCCCGCCTAGGCCCAAAATTTTGAATTCGAATAAATTCATTTCAGTCAAATTGCATACTGGTGTCAAATTGAAATTTAAATAACTTCAAATCTACTAAGACAAATTTGATGAATTTTATATATTTGGAAAGCTTTGAAATTCTCTAAACAACTACATTTGTTTCAACCCTAGATGTGTTGTAGAATTAAAATAGCAAAAATAACAAGGCAGAGCCTTTTTCAAATTCAAACAATTATTAAAAATCAACCATAAGTGATTTTGAGTTGATTCCAACTCTCATAAATCACATTTCATATTGTCTAATTGATTATGTAAAAATATAACATGGTTGCTTCCTATTATCATGAGCTAGATTCAAATAATGGCTATGTAGTCATTTCTAGCTCATTTAAATCATTTCAATTTTTGAATTTCAACTCTATGAGATGTAGCATCTCATTTAAATCATCTTTGCAAGTAATGTGAAGTAAAGTGATGACCTTAATTGCATGGTCTCATCATTACTTACTTGAGGATATTAAATCAAATAGGATTTAAAATGGCATGAGGTATAGTACCTCATTTAAATCATTTTCCCAAATGATAATTATGAAGTCTTGACCTTGGTCAACATGTGTTCATACCTTATTATTTGAGGAAATTAAATCTTAACAAGATTCAATGAGAGGAAATTATTTCTCCAAAGAACTAAATGGAAATTCTAATAAATACTTTCAATGAGAGGAAATTATATTTCTTGAAAAGAAAACAAAGTCAACCAACATGTGAATAATGCTGTGATGCTAGAATTGCTTGTGTGAACCATTTGTGTGCTTAGTCTAGCTCTTAAGTTTTGTTTGGTGATTGTATACCTCGTATTCGTTATTGACGCTAGTACCGAGGAGTACCAGGAGGAGGAGGTCTACTTCCAGGAAGAAGAAGACCACTTTGATCAATACACCACTCAAGGCAAGCTAATATTCTTGCAAGTTGCCCTAGAGCAAAGCTCTACAAGAGCAAGGCACCATTACCTTCTACTTTATGCTTAATGATCCCATCCCAAGTTTTTAACTTACAAGTTTTGACTTTGGTTTATCAAAGATTAATTTTGATTTATGATTCACTTGGTCTAGATATGGAGTAGTACAAGAGCATCAAATTAGCCTAGAGCAATACAAGCTAATTAGCACCCCTCATGACTAGTTGCTACTGCTAAATACTAAAAGTGACTATTCTAGATGGGAACATGTGAAAACCAAGGACTTTGAAAACCTTGGAATGATGAATCATTCTATTGAAAGATTTTGAAGGTGAATGTGACTTGTGAATGACATGGTGAACTTTACAAAAACTGATGGTTGGGTTCGGATGCGATACCATTCCAATTTTACAAGTACCCCCACAATACCTGATTATGGGTAAGGGCTTAACTGAAAATTTATGTGCTTTAGTATGGGTTCCCTCTAAACAAGCGTCATAGGGGTTATGCCGAGGCTGCCTCCATTGAAATGTGAAATGATGTGAAATGACGTGAAATGAGGTGAATGTCCGGCCCAAACCCTGTGCAGTTCCCAGGCTGACGGTTTGTCTTCACTGGGAGGCCAAGCTTATGGGGAGAGGTGCCTATACTAGGGTATGTAAGTGAAAGGTTATGGTTGGTAGTCCGCACACGGAGTGTGATAAATCAGGGCCAGTTAACCCTGACGGATTATTGCAAATATTGTGGCAAAAGTGTGCGACCTCTGCAGAGTGTAAACCTATTCGAATAGCCGTATCCGCGGTTATGGACGGTTGGAAAGGCCATACTGTTCCGTCATCAGACCATTTTCAAAATGTGACATGTGAAGGGTGACTTGTGACTTGAACTCGAAAGGTGAATTTGAATTAATCACAACAGAGTTGTGGGAATGACACTAATGTTCCCACTTGAGTAAGTTAGGCAAATGAAGAGTCTTTTATTACTAAAGTGCTTATGAAATAAAATTGGCTTTATGCAAATGAACCTAGAGCTTAGCACCCCTTTTAATAAAATTGATAATGCTTACGCTAGTATTAGTTTGCGACTTTAAAGTACTCATGGCTTTGTCCCTGGCTATTCAAATGGCCAGACTATGAAGAGGAGTACCAGAACCAGGAAGATGGACAGCAGGACGTCTATGACAACTAGGACTACTCCTGACGTCAACAGTTGCCTGTGGAACAGATGGACCGCAACCGCTACTTTGCTTCCGCTATGTGTTTTGTAATAGGATCTCTAGATCCACTATGTTGTATTAAGACTGGATCATGTGATCCTTTGATGTAAGACGATTATGGTATGTAATGAATGATGTTCTGTGATATCAATCTATTATGTCTCGCAAAAACAACATTCCTGGGATTGCGATGTACGACATAATAGGCATCTGGACTTAAAAATCCGGGTGTTGACAGTATTCGATTAGGGCAATGACATGCATCTAAATATGTCCACGCATG
The DNA here is from genome assembly GCF_019359855.2 of Lolium perenne. NCBI lineage: Eukaryota > Viridiplantae > Streptophyta > Magnoliopsida > Poales > Poaceae > Lolium > Lolium perenne. The sequence goes on from NC_067250.2 coordinate 229,837,074, forward strand.
CGTGCTCATAATGTACTCAAATTTCCTATGTCTCATTCCCGTTTAATGTAATATATGCAATGGTGCAAGCTAAAAAAAATGCGGAAAGCGTGTCATCTCTCCATCATTGTCGTTATACTTGTCTATCTTTTGTTTTAGTTCCTTATGGATTGTGTGTGTGCGCGCGCCCGCGTGGATAGCGCTTAGGAAAACGATGGCCCCAATCAGAGGGTCTCGGGTACGTATAAATAAGGCATGGGAAAAGCCCCCGCGGTGGCTGTACAGAGGAGTCCGTATATATAGGTTAGAGTATTACCGTGTACCTATATCGATACGGTATGCATTATTTTTCGGACACCCCCTTAACCTAAACCTTGAAGAGATTTAGATTATTCTTAAATCCATCAAGCTTCTTAGTATATAGACTTTTTGTAAATCGATCAACAACTTGATCCTTGCTAGAATAAACCCGGTGTCAAGCTATTTGTTGGCAACTCGTCCTCTCACAAAATAAAAGTCAATCTCAATATATTTTGTGTGGGCATGAAAAACTGGATTTGCAGAAAGGTGCGTGGCACCAATAGGATCACACGAAAGGCAGATTTCTATTGGAGAGAAACACGAAGTTCTCTCAGAATAGGTTCAACCCAAATTAACTCAGCGGTTGTATTAGCAAGTGCTTTATATTTAGTTTCAATGCTGGAATAGGACACTCTAGGCGGTTTACGAGCACTCCAAGATATCAAGTTTGGGTCCAACAAATATAGCAAAACAACCAGTGGAGTGTATATCATCAAGATCACCTGCCCAACCTACATCTGAAAAAGCACTAAATAATATAGAAGAGGACTTCTGAAAAGTAAGTCCAATTTTGAGCGTACCATGAATGTATATGAGAATTCTTTTTACCACTGTCCAATGATTAGTATGAGGAGCATGAAGATGTTGTCAAAATTTGTTGACTCAGAAGGATAAATCAGGTCATGTCAAAGTCAAGTATTGAAGGGCACTAAGAATGCTTCTATAATGACTGACGAGTATTGTCTTTAGGTCTGAGAGGTGATCCTTTAGTCAACGACAAGGGCTCATTGAGAGAAACCATTTTACTGTGTGTGAATTTCAATACCCAAAACATAATGCATGGTACCAAGATCTTTGAGAGCAAACTCATGAACGATATTGTGAAGCAAGGCAGATATAGTTTGATCTGAAGAGCTTGTAGCAATGACACCATCAACATAAGTCATAATGGACATAGTGATACCTGATTTGTGGTAGAGAAACAAGGACGTGTCTGCCTTTGAGGGAACAATACAAACATCACGAAGTTTGGAGCTAAGACGGGCGTACCATGCTCGAGGAGCTTGTTTTAAACCATAAAGAACTTTATCAAGTTTGCAAATATAACTGGGGAGCATGTTTAATGTAAACCTCGTCTCTCTGAACACCATGTAAAAATGTGTTCTAGCTGCCGTAAGATCTAGCCCCGACTGATAGTGCAAGTACAAGTCTAATAGTACCAGCCATGACAACATGACCGAAGGTATCTTCATAATCAATGTTGTACCTTTGCTTGAAATCTTTTGGAACTAGTCTTACTTTATATCTATCAGTGGTACCATCAACATTTTTCTTGACTAGTACACCCATTTAGAGTCAATGGTATTTTATTTGCACTAGGAGGAACACAATGCCAAGTATTATTTTGAAGCACAATAGAATATTCTTCATGCATGGCTTGCTTCTAATTCCGATCATTTAAGCTTCATGTAAATTCTGTGGTTCTCCTAGAGCGGGCAGTTCATTAAAGTCAATGGTATTTTATTTGCACTAGGAGGAACACAATGCCAAGTATTATTTTGAAGCACAATAGAATATTCTTCATGCATGGCTTGCTTCTAATTCCGATCATTTAAGCTTCATGTAAATTCTGTGGTTCTCCTAGAGCGGGCAGTTCATTAAGGGTTTGTATACCTTTCTGGAGGCGAGTGTGAGCCTCAGCAGCAGAAGAAGGTGTGGCTAGCGCTGGCATAGAAGATCCAGAGCTATAAGTGCTATCCCAGGGAGGCACATGTTCCGACGCAACATCTGCAGAAGATATGGTGGGAGACGTGGCATGCATGGAGTGGAAGACGTGGTTCTCCACATCTGCTAACGCAAGCAGGGAGGGGATTGCGTCGGGGCCCGTGTTAGGAGGGTCGTGTGTGTCAGCATGAGAGTGGGAAGCGCACATGCACGTCAGTGTGCCCACACACCAGACACTGACATCCACAAATAGAGGCAGATTCAACACTGATTTCAGCAGGCTGTTTTCCCTCTCTGGTTAATCATTTGATGTGATGTTTTCACTTGTTTATTCATAACTGTTGCTGGAATTCACGTCTAATTTTCGGGTTCCTCTTCAGTAATGTCCTATGGTGGAGTACTAAAAGGAACAACTTACAAATAATGATCATCAGAGTATGCACACCCCTATCATGTGATGCAGAAGAGGACATGTAGGGAAGAATAATTTCTTTGCGTAGACGATGACCAACGTTGGGATTAAGGGAAGCAAACGAAAAATATTCTCATCAAAGACAACATCATGAGATATGTAAACACAACCAGTAGACAAATCAAGACATTTTACTTGTTTGTGAAAAAGGGCTATATTTAAGAAACACACATTGCTTGGAATGGAAAGAAAAATTGTGCTTGTTATGGGGGCGTTGATATGGCCAACGCATGCAACCAAACAATCATAGAGAATCATAGTCTCAAAATTAAGTATGTTGAAAGATAACATATTTATGAGAAAAGTGGCAGTGAGAAAAGCCACCTAGCCTATCACTGCTAAGTGCACTGCCGACCGTTAGTCGCCCAACTGTTAGAGATAATCCACCCGAATGTTTATACAGACTGTTGGATCGTTAGGGGCGTTGATTTGGCCAACGCATGCAACCAAAAAACGTAGAGAATCATAGTCTCAAAATTAAGTATCTTGAAAGGTACATATTTATGAGAAAAGTGGTAGTGAGAAAAGCCTCGTAGCCTATCACTGCTAAGTGCAGTACTGACCGTTAGTCGCCCAACTGTTAGAGATAATCCACCCAAAGGTTTATGCAGAATGTTGGATCGTTAGGTGTCATTGCGTTTGCTCGTTCTTTCGTATATGGCATTTTATATAATCACATGAAATATGTAGGGATATTTTCTTATTAATATTATACTTGAACTTTATAAATATTTGTATGAAAGACAACTAAAAATAGGTTTTTACTAATAGGGCTACAGAATTAGCTATTTTTAACAAGTAATTACACCATGAAATAAAATAGCCAAAACATTAAGAACTATATAAAGCCTTAATTACAATAACTAATGAAGGTTCAAAAAGTAATATAATATGTATTTGTGCGAGTTAAAGACGAATTTGTACTTTTGATGTGTGCGGTGTCACATTATAAAGGGAGCCTCTATGAATTTATCTATATAGACCGAAAAAACTTGTTCAAATATAGAACCAAGATATATAAACACCAAATCCTAAACCTATTACCTATGTAAAATTTCTAAATAAAAATATAGCAAAGAACAAAGAAATGTCAAAAGTAAAATTGAAGGGAAGCTAAGCCTCTCACTAGTACGAGTAAATCTGACGTGTTTGCACAGGCACAGGCACACACACACGCACATACACACACACGCACCTACACACACACCATACACACGCGCGCTCACACATACACGGATGCCATGATGCCACTACCAATTAGGAAGTTTTTTTAGCCAACCCCGCAACCCGCCTCGAAGAATCGATGGTATCCTGAAGCTCACCGAGGTTCGGTCGATGCTACAGGCCGCCGGATTCCCCGCACACCGAGTGGTGTGGGGAGAGGCACGCAGCTCTCGCGCTGTCGGTTTGCAGCACATTCTTCTCTAGATCTTCGCCGCCCCGTCCCTGATCTCACTATGATCACGCTAGTTCACGCACACCAATCGACGCGGATGTGTGGCATCTCGGTGTCGCGCTGCCTGTTTACTGCGCCCTCTACAACAATCTGACTTCCTAGATCCACCACAAGCTCCCGAGGATCCACGCCGTCCCATGGTGTATACACGTGAGGAGTAGCGACGACTCCAAGGTACTAATGTTTGTAGTATTCTAGGATTGTAAACTGACCATGTAGAATCCAATTTTCTGCCTATTTGTTGGACATCAAACAATCTCTATCTAGTAATATGAGTGTCAGAATTAATGTACTAGCTAATAGCTAATGTAACCGAGTTTATCGGATTTCTGTGATGCCGATTGACATCATAAACAACATATAGCGCCTCCACTAAGTTATTAGATATATACTTACTCTATTGTATTGCTTTGCTATACCTTAAATCATCATCAAACAAAACCTACATATGTATGGACATAAATTTCTTATGTAACTAATTTAAGATGTGAGAAACTAATTGTAACATGTTTGCCGTGCATATGTAAGTGAGTAAACATTTAACTTCGTACAACAAAATGTCCATTTAAGACGAGAAATGCTTATTGTGTGTGCTTTGTTTTGAACCATGGAAAATAATGTATGGTATTGTTGTTGGAAGGACTAGGCCATGTATGTTTTTTTTATTCCTTTGCTATTTTATGTTTTTTTAGCAATACTCTATTTTCTTCTAAGTTTTTTCTTAACTATTTCTTGATGTAAGTCTTTTGTACAGGGGGCAACATGTCGACATACAGTGCAAGCTCAGTGTGGGTTCATATATACCTCCGACGTGCTCACGTATGTCGTTGCTACCACCATTGTGGTGATAGAGAGTAGAGTGGAGGAAGGCGTACATGTACTATAGATAGTATATTAGGTGTTAATATAGTATTTTGTATATTTATTTGTCCATGTTGACTTGTAAATTGCTTTTTATCATTACATATACCTTGTCACAGATTTGGTCATCTATCCTTGTCATATGAGTCTTTTTTTTTTGCAATGTGCTTCCTCAGCAAATTGGGATGCTGAGTGGTACTGCAGCTGGGGCTGCACGCAGGGTTCTTGCGTGATGGCTATAACTCACTACCACCGGCCGGAAGTGTTTCCGAAACCTCCATGTAACCAAAACTAATCTAACGGACACTTAATAAACTAACCGTCATTATCATATCCTCTCGCATGCACCTAATAAAACCCGTCAGCGGAGGCCCATACATCTGACGGTTGGGTCGCCCGCCAGTGGCCCAGACAAGGTTGGGGTGGCGTGCGACTCGCCTGCCGAAGTAGGGGGTCTTAGCGCTCGTCAGCGACCATCACACATGTCAACGATAGATTTCATGAACATCCATACTATAAATACATAACTTTAGCAATGCTAGATTTGGACCCTACCATACCTAGAGCAGATATAACATAACACTACACATGCAAATCTAGCCGGATCTACCAATATACCATACCAAGATCTAACTCTAGGGTTGAGCGACCTCGTGCAAGCACAAATGCCTTTTTCTTATATCGGCTTAGCGCGAGACGGAGGTGGCTCCAGGAGAACCGACAGTTCCTCATGGCCAGATCCAGAGGTGCTTTAAGAATCATGTGGGCCACAACGCGGAAGGAGGCCAGACATCCAGTTAGGTCATTTTCTACTTCACTGTGCCTGGCTGGAGAGCATGCAAGCTACCAAACACGCCGTTGAATGTTTTGGTATGGTTTCGAGATTGTGATCACTATTATACTTATTTTCTATTTGTACCTAATTATTGCACTCCAAAGATGCTCTGATAGTAGTTGTTAGTGGGATGTACACTCTATTGAGTTGTGTGTATCCACCAGCCAGTTTAACTACAAGCTCGAACTGATGATTCAGAAACATAAAATGAAAGGAAATTGTGTTTCTATTTCAACACTATGCCCATCAGGTGTTAGAGCATCTCCACTCGTCCCCCCGAACAGGCCCCCGGCGAGCCATTTTTACATCCGGACGGCGTAAATCGGCCCAGTCGCGCCCCCGGTTCCTCGTTTTCCTCCGGATTTGGCCCTTCATCCATCCGGCGAGCCCACGCCATCCCCGGTCCCCCGGGGCGCGCTCGGGGACTCCGAACGAAAGATTTTGGCGCGAAACGTCGTGTGGACCCGCGTAGTCGGCGACAGGAAAACCAAATCCTGTCGATTTTCCCTCCAATTGGCTTGCATATCCCCATTCCCTCCAATTTGCTTGCATATCCCCATTCTCTCCCGCCGAATTTGTCCATTCTCCTCGTCTTCCAGTTCCAGTTCCCGGCGGTGTCTTCTCGTCCACCACCGCTCTCCTCCTCGTCTTCTCGTCCACCACAATGCCGCCGAAGGCGCCGACGAGGAAGCCGCGGGCGAAGAAGGAGCGGCCGCCGGGCATGACGAACGCCGAGTGGGCGGCGGACGAGAAACGGCGCGAGGTGGAAACAAGCGGCAGGGCGGAGAGGGTGAAAAGAGCCGCCGCCAAGAGGGCGGTGGCGGCGGCCCAGGACGAACAAGCGAGGAAGATCAGCATGGCCATGAGCGGCGGCGGCATGTTCCCCGGCCAATGGCCGACGCAAGGTACAACCAGTTCCCCGTCGTCCTTCTCCCCTTCGATGTACTCGCCGTCGCCGCCCGCCGTGTTCCAAGAGGGCGCCTACGTCCAACCGTCCAGGTCCACGCCGTCGCCGCCCGAGCTTGACGTCGGCGGCGGCGGCCAGTTCGAGGGCACCTCGCCGGCCCTGCGACGAGGGCCACTCCCGTTCAGTGCGATGGCGGCGCCAAACGAAGAGGAGATCCACGAGATGATCACCTCCGGCTCCATGGCCGCCGCTGCGAGCCCGGGGTTCTTCATGGCCGCCGCCGCTGCGAGCCCGGGGTTCTTCACGCAAGAGGAGGCGAGGGCGACGGCAGCTGTGGCGGCGCGCAACGAGCATCGGGAGGATGTTGCCGACGGGAGCCAAGCCGTCGAAGAAGAAGACGAGGAAGAAGAAGATCCAACTCAAGCCGCCGCCAATCTGTTGAAGGGGAAGAAGAAGAGGAAGAAGGACTCGCCGCCAGCCGAACCGCGTATCAAATGGACGCCGAAGGAAGATGAGTGCCTCGCCGAGGCTTGGATGACCGTGTCCACGAACGGCATAATCGGGGCCAATCAGTCGTTCGACACATATTGGCTTCGAGTGAGGCAGGCGTACGAGGAACGCAAACTCGTCGATCCCTACTTCAACAAGACGAACATGAACGTGTACCGGGGAGACAAGGCAATGGCCACCCATTGGGGGATCATGCAGACGGCGTGCAACAAATGGCACGGCATACAGGATCGGAGGAGGTCGAAAAAAGGCCGATCAGCGGCCACGACTTGGAGCAAAAGGTATGCTCCGTCGACCCTGCATCACCGAGGTACATCGTCGTGAGCTGACCCGTATCGCCGTGCTCTTTTTTCCCTAGCTGCGCCGTGCTTTGGACATGTACACGGACGACACCGGTCTGCAGTTCAAGTTCCTGAACGTCTACGCCCGCCTCGAGAACTGCGAGAAGTGGAAGGAAACCCGCACGACCCTCTCGAAGAGCAAGACCGAGCAGTACAACCCCGACGCTCCGGCGGCTTCCGCGGCGGAAGGGCGCCCTGAACTCGGCCAGAAGAAGCTCAAAGAGCTCAGAAAGACGGACAATCCCGCCGACAGGATGCAGGCGTCGATCGACAAGTGCTGGGCCGACTTGAGGTCGCACGCTGACGGGAGGAACGACAAGTTCGACGGCAGGTGGCGGGAGATGCTCGCCAACCAAGGCGTCCGGATCGCCCTGCTGAAGACGACGGCGGCGGCGAAGAAGAGGAACACAGACTTGGCGTTCCTGATGGGCGGCGGCAACATGGAACTGATGGACGAGGAGACGAGGAATTGGTACCAGGGCCACCGCAGCGACATCCTCCGAGCCACTCCGGCCAGTCCTTCGTCGTCTCCACCGGCTCCTACCTCGGCTTCCTCACCATCTACCTCGTCGACTGCGGCTGCTTCGACGTCCACTGCCGCTGCTTCCTCGTCGGCTGCCGCAGCCGCTTCGGCCATGGCGTGTGAGGAAACTGGTCCGTCGGACACCGCCGTGCCGGCCGGGACTGCCGATGAGCCTGTTTCCGTGTAATTTCCCTCCGATCGCCGATCTGTGGCTGATCCTTTTGCTCCTTTTGCCGATCAACTGGCCGTACTTGTAGCGCGGGACGGCGCTTTGTTTGAATTTAAACTATGTCCGCCGAACTCCGGTGGACGACTGGAAATACGGTACTCCCCACGACTTAATTTTATCCAATCCGGCGGTTGTTTCGTCCGGATTTGGGCGTGGGGAGCGCCAACGAGTGGGGATGCTCTTACCCCTCTCAGTCCTAAAGGTGGAATAGAAGCGGAAGACTTTGCTGATCTTAAGCTCCTCCTACGGTCCTACCAGTTTTGAACTCAATAATTCCTTGTTCTTGTAAATATTAATTTTTTTCTTGTAAATATTAATTGACATGCAACTGGTTGTTTAACCAAAAGCTAGCAAGCTTAATTACAGGCAGGTGTATGGATGCAGCGTCACCACTTAACCTGACAAATTTCTCATCGTAGTGCCTGGAGATTTTGCAGTAAACTGAGCTTATATTACATTCATGTCTATACTAACTACAGATTCGAAAATTTGCATTAGTGCTCGGACAACAACATGAAAACCTTTATTTTTAAAATTTGAAAACATGATTTTAAAGTTAGAAAAAATCCTGGAAAAATTATAGACATAGATGATGTACTGTACCAACATACAAAATCTCAATCCGAAATAACTTGTATTTTGGGCTTAAAAAGTGACAAATCTGACAGATTTTGGAGGTTTGAAATTTTGCATTTCACTAATTTAAATGTCAGATTTTGTCATTTTTCTGTAGCCTAAAATACTAGGTATTCCGAGTTGAAATTACATTATTTCCAACTTCTAGATTTTTTTGCTTGATTTTTTTTTTTAAATTTTGAAATGCCGTTTTTCAATTTTTCAGGAAAAGGGCTCATATTGCCCATGCTCCAAACGTCCGGACTCCTATAGATTGTATTTGATACTTTTGAAAGCAAATGGTCCCATATCGTTATTTCACTTGAAGCTGAGTGATAAGCTAATTGAAATTGGCGCCTTCCTTTTGCGGCTAATGGAAATGCATGTATGCATGGCTATCGACTAGTTGTACTTGTTTTGTTTGGGTAGGAAGAAACTTCATCGTTCCCACCATCACACTCTCCTTGATTGGATCGAATTGTGAAAGATAATTCTGTTCTTTGAATCTTTCAACCGACAAACTCAAGGTGCCGATGTGCGCCACTCCTTTCGTCAACACAGGTACACCTAGTATTATATACAACTTGTGTCTTCAACACGGTATGTTGGTACTTGATTTAAAAAGACAGATACAGTATATAGAATATCATTCCCGACAGAAAGGAGATTCAGAGGTTCCAGCTTCATTGTCGGAGATTCCGGAGTTCCAAGCTAAGATCTAGTTGAAACTCCATTCCAGAGAACAAATTGGAGGTTCTAACTTCAAGTCGAAGGTTCTTGGGATTCATCTCAGAGGTTTTATAAACCTAGCTAGCCAGCGTTTTGAACTGGCGCACAGACCACGTACGGTTGAACTGGTCCAGCGTTACAACCTCCCACTCTACGCTGGTGCACCTTTGTCGGCACCCTAGAAATGTCTAGACGCCAAATGGTAGTCTAATCTACTCCGTAGTATTTTTTAGCCATCAAGCGCCAAGAGTAAACATGCGGCTTATGGAAATCGTTGAGCATTACGTGAGACCAGTAAAAATCAGTTAACAACAATTTTCAATGCATGTGCTAACCACGACACCAACATTCCAGTGCCATCTTTAATTTACTTGAGATGATATCATCCTCTTTATATAACATCATGAATTGAATCTAGCTTCACGTTTTCTGTACCCGATGACCATTTATCAGTTCATGTCATCTATAATTTCGAGGATGTACTTCTGATGCCACCTCACGAAAGCATGGATCAAAATTCAGTATATGTACATTATAATATCTGATATAAGTTTTGAAACTGACGCATGGGACCGGCATGTTACGATAATAAAACTTGGTCATATAACCACAAATTAAGTGCATTGCCTTTGTCCAATAAACCCACCACTGAACTTGAGAGGTGTCTCTATATAAGAAGAGGAACGAATGTAAACAGAGCCGGCCATCTAGAGACACACAGAGAGAAAGAGAGTTGAGAGGGAGGGAGAGAGATTACTTGTGAAATGGAGGTAGAAGGTGTCCTAGACGAGATGAAGAGGCAGTTGAAGCTCGGGCTGCCGATTGCCTTCACGAATACGCTCAACTCGAGCCTCCTGTTCGTGTCTCTCATGTTCGTCGGTCACCTGAGCGACAGCGAGCACGTCTTTGCCGGCACAGCGCTGGCCACCAGCTTTTCTTTTGTCACTGGATTCAGCTTGATGGTACGTATGCATCTGCCTGTCCAGCATGATGTTCGCTTCATTTCTTTCTCAAAAAGTATGTTCATGGCTTCATTATTCACCCACTCATAACAAGCTCTAGACATGTAGCACGCCAGACGGTACACAAACGAGTATTTTACAAACTTACAACGTACATTTTTGGTGGCTTTACACTAACCTCGTGGGCTCGTGCAAGCTCTCATAACCATGCATGATGAATTCCGTTTCTGGGAAAAAAATGAGATGACAATCTGAAGCATCATTCTCAGTATATACGTACTTCCATTGCGCGTCACCTGAAACACACTCCCACTTAAGCACTCGTGTCTGGCTCAGCTTCCTTTTTAATTCGTCCTCGGAAAGCAACTTCACTTGAGTTTCCTTCGAGAAAAATGGAGTGCTGCTTGACTTTACAATTTTATGTATAATCTGCACAAATATTTAAGTGATCACCTACACCTTTCCTGACTGTTTGTCTCTTAAATCACAGTCGATTTTGTAGACTGTGTTCGTAAAATATTTACTCCTCGGATCCTTTTTTAGTTTTTATTTTCTTTTTTTAATCCCATGAACTTTTGTTCGAATTGGGTGAACGCATAGTTTAATTGCAGACATCTTTTTGTACCTCATGAACATTTGAATCGTGAATAATTTTTTTCAAATCCTATTTTCTTTACTATTAAATGAGAGTTGGTCTCGTTTGACACTCAACGCACTTTGGTGGTCGTCATTGAAAAGATCCTGGCCATCCAATCTATTCTCCCTACCCCGCTCCGTTCGATCAAGTCAATCACCAAATTTTCACCGTATCAATCATGGCAGTATGCAATCAATTAATTAGGAAAGATATATTTCCTTGCTAAAGAAAAAACACACAACCATCTCATGAGATAACAAATTTCGGACAGATATGATTTTTCTTGTTTAGGCAGATTTCTCCATAAAAAAGGTACGTGATCTCCTCATTTTTGCTATCCCAGATATCTTCACATAATCCCTTGACATGCGGATTGGTTTTGGCCCATTTAGCCTGTGCGGCCAATACGTGCAATACGAGTAGGTTTAATTGGCTAATATGGTGGAACTTTGACCACTACTTTTATATACTAATATATGGTGAAACTTTGACCACTATTTTATATACTAATATCACGTCAGGTGCGGCAAGGGGTTGCCGGCGGTTTTATTGTGCTCGAAACCGCTCCAACACTTTATTGGACGTGCCGGTGCGATCCCAATTTTGCCGCCGACCCCCAAATTGCTACTGAGAGCATTTTCAGTCGCGTCCGTCAAATCGTCCTCCAAACGGCACCGGATCGAGCGTTTGGGGGATGTTTTTTCTTCGTGTCGTGTTTGCGAGACGTCGCTGCTCAGTCGCATCCCCTAAAACCACTCCCAAACATAAATTCAAATAGTTCAATTCAAACGGACGCAGGTTTCTATCTCCATTGATTACACACTAATAGTAAACAGATTATTCGCACGAGGCGCCGAACTATCACAAATGGGGAGTAAAGCCAAATACCAGTCGCTGGCAACGTTGTTCGATAGCTTGTGATAGACTACAAAATCTCTTCCAGCAAATTAGTGAAGATATTCACATATCCAATCATTGTCGCATTATATGTGTTTTAACGGTTGCCCCTTTAATTTGAAGGTATCTAAGGAGCTTGAAGAGTATTTTTAATAAAATTGCTTACCCAATATTGTACGACAATATTTATGGAGCATTGAGGAGTAGAATTATTAGTCAAGTGATTATTTCATATTTAATGATGTCAATTATAATGGCTGTTGAAATACAGTCCAGACCTGCTAGAATCTTATTAGGTTTTAACATATCTTGTAGTTGTCTTTTTGATGTAAGATTTATTTTACATCTATTAAATTAACATATTGCGAGAAATAAGAAAACCCGTAGCAACGCACAGGCATTAAACTAGTATTTTCAAATACATGAATCTCCAAAATCTGAACTTTATTAAGTGCAAATATATTCAGAATTTGACCTTTTTAATCTATTTAAAATAAAATAAAATAAGAAGAAGAAAAGAACATAATAAAAATAAAGAGACATAAAAATAAGAGTAAAAAAACCCTGCAGAAAACAGAAAAACCGTGAAGAAAAAAACGGAACCGCAAATAAATGGGCCTGTCCAAAAGACACGAGGCCATATAGGACGAGGCCAGTTCAGCCGTCCCTTTGAAATGGGGGCCATCTGCCGGATCACTACGTTAGTCGCTCCAGCCCATTGTGTGGCCTACAAACGGTATTCGGCGGCGGCCGCCCGGCGATGTCCGGCGGGGCCATTCGGATTTTTTTTGTTGCGGCAGCACCGCCGCGTGCGGTTGATATTCGGCGGCGGCCGCCCGGCGATGTCCGGCGGGGCCTCCGTTCCCCTGTCTTCTGGTTTCCCTCCGGCGGAGTGATGCAGCGGATGGGATCGATCCGGCAGCGCTGGCATGCGGCAGCGCGATTTGGTAGGCGGGCACGGGCAGCGAACCAAGTGCTCACCTGCCCGTGCTGTTGCCTCTGTACGTATCACTCCTGCTGTTGGTCCACACTGTTTTACTTCTCATTGTTTCTTTCAGTTGCTTGTACATTCAATTTCCACTTGCAGACTTGCAGTAGAGCCCCTACTGCTGCTTCTACTGTATAAAAAAGAAAAGAAGATATGGATGCACTGAAAATCATATAACAGTATTCCAATTCAGCTCAGCCAGGAACCAATGTATTTGTGCCTGATCGTCTAACTTGGTGACAACAAGCTACTAACAAGATTTCTTCATTGTCTAATTCTTGGCTTACTGCTCCCTGGGACTATGCTACTACTTGTAGTCTTACCATATATAGGCATAGGCCCAACATATTTATGGCAATACATGTGTTTGACCTTTCTCAAACTAGATTTAGCAGTATGTGTTTGCCCAATATCCGCATAAGATATACTACTTGAAATTTTTATCCTGGTTTAAACTGAATTTTATTCAAGTATATATATTTGTGTACCAGTCTTCTTCACAAGTACTTACTTACCTAGTACTAGTAATTTATATTGTTGTCTTATTTTCTAAAAAAAAATCCACATATTTTATTATGCACTACCGCGTTACTCCTTGATCTTTTGATCTTGGGTTTCAATTGGCCCTCTAAGCAATATTTTATATGTTAGAGAGAGAAAACCAATCCCCAGAATGCTCTGCTTAGAAGCTAGTACTATATTTTATTTTCACCATCTATAAGTTCCACGTATGAACCCAGGGATGTGTGCTTCTTTGTGCCTGCAAGGAAAACTAGCATCATTTTCTGCAATTTACAAAAGTAGGGAAACATATATTTTATAGACTTCATTATTGAGTTGTAATGTCTCATTTCTTTTGTCGTAGGTGGGACTGAGCGCTGCACTAGACACATTCTGTGGTCAAGCCTTCGGCGCAAAAGAAAAAGCTTCTGTAGGTGTACACACGCAGAGAGCTATGCTAGTGCTATTTGCCATATGCATTCCAGTGTCAGTAGTGTGGAATTGTACAGAGCCTATACTGATCTTCATTCGACAAAATCGAGAAGTTTCCGCCGTCGCTGGTTCCTACATCCGATGGATGATCCCAGCATTATTTGGTTATGCACTTGTTCAATGCCAGACTAGGTTCCTGAACAATCAAGGGGTCGTGCTTCCCTTGATGCTTAGCTCATTGCTCTGTTCTGTGCTTAATGTACCGCTGTGCTGGCTTCTCGTTCTCAAGTCTCCTCTTGCCAACAAGGGGGCTGCCATGGCTCTCTCTATCTCATATTGGTTCAATGCCATCTTGCTTGCTCTTTATATCAAGTACTCACCCACTTGCAAGGAAACATGGACTGGATTTTCAAGGGATGCCTTCCACCATGTGCCTCAGTTCCTCAAGCTTGCTGTGTCATCAGCATTAATGATATGGTGAGTGCTTTCAATTCTAGCAAGCCGATATATTAATGTTAGTCAGTTTTTATACAGATTCTTGTTTATCCTGCTTTTGTCTGACCTGAAAATTTTGTTAATCAAGTTTAAGATTCTGGGCGTTGGAGCTTCTAGTGCTTCTTTCTGGTATTCTGCCAGACCCAAAACTCGAAACTTCTGCATTCTCGATCACGTAGGTTTTGTTATTTCTTTTCTCTTGAAAACTACACAAAATTGTCCGGATTTTACTTATACTGGCATCCTTGGATCTCATAGGCGTAATACATCATCAATTGTTACCATGATCTCTGTTGGTTTGAGCACTTCCGCCAGGTAAGTTAACCAACTGTAACTTTACAATTCTTTTGCCCAACAGCTTGGTCATACAATTTATTTGTTTTCAGCATACGTGTCTCGAATGAGTTAGGCGCCGGTCGTCCAAAACAAGCGCGGAAAGTTGTATTAATTGCTTTGTTTATAGCTACTTCTGAAGGCTTGAGCGTATCATTACTTCTAGTCTTGTTAAGAAATGTATGGGGAAAGGTTTATAGCAACGAAACCAAAGTTGTAAAGTATGTGGCCAATATGTTACCGTTGGTCGCCATTAGCCATCTTTTTGATTCAACACAGTGCTTGTTTGCAGGTACGTAAACACTTTATTTTGTTTATCTACAAGTGTACCATTGCCCGCAATTGTTGATTCTAATATACCTGTCAGCCACATTCTGGAAATCATTGCACATATATTAGACTTCTCGGCATGCTTTTATCACATGGCAAACTATGACACCATGTGTATCTCATGATTTAAATAGAGTCTGAACTTTTCAACAGGAAAATTGAGAAAGTACTGAAAAGATTTAGGTTAGCATTTTTCACTGTTAATGAAATATGCGCTAATTTTGTTAAATGCACAAGTACTATTAGAATAATATACCTAAAATCCAAGGAATGTACCATTCCTTAAGGTTACAATTTCGCCCATGTGTCAGGGATAAATGAGGGGCACAAGTGCACCATTTGTGGAGCCCATGGATCGATTAAATTAAAATACCGTCGCCGAATGTTTTTGAGAATTGTATTTCAGAAGGAAAATTTGTGTTTCATTTTGAATGTCAATTACGTTTCAAACTAGACCTTTGGAATAGAAGGACATGGTTTTGTTTTGGAGCAGAGGGGTGCACCATAGCTTACTTGTCCTTGTAAAGACATGAAAAAATTATGCTGCAATGAGTGGTACTCATGTGTTCATTATTATTTGGATTGCTAGGTACATTGAGGGGATGTGGTTTGCAAAAGATAGGTGCAATAGTAATGATAGGAACGTTGTACATTATTGGTATTCCTCTTTCAGTCGTTTTGGGCTTTCCTGTTCACCTGAGATCAAAGGTACTATACACTATTCTTCAGTTAAAATTCTTTACTCGTGAAGTTCATGAGCTATAATCAAGTGATATTGAATAGCCCATGAAGTTACTTCCGTGTTTGTATTGCGACTAAAAAAAGTAACTGTCAATTCTTTGTCACTGTTGGAGCAGGGCTTTTGGATTGGGTTCATCATCGCACTCTTCGTTCAAGATTTGATATTTGGAATGCTATTTTCATGCATTAGTTGGGAGAACCTGGTAAGTTGCATACATAATAAATTGAGTTGCACTTCAATTGTCTTAACACGCATAAGATCACAACAAATACACGACTAACGTGTTCTAGTTTGTATTATGAGAAAGCAGTTGACCTTACTAGAAGTCATCCTGCATTTAGTGGTTTGAGTGCATGGAGTAGCGGCCGCAGGGTCAGGGTGTGCCCAACTGGCCAGGCCAATGGTCCGACATGACATGCCTAGCCTATCCTCCTTCACATGATCGACATGCGTAGCTCCAAGAGCCGATCAAGACACACTTTGATTTGGCCATTTCCTGCGTCCATATTCCCATGTTCCCTGGGAGGCTGCTGAAACCAAATAGCTCGATCTGCACTGGGATATCAGGATCACGATGATCTTGAAATTATCCAGCACAATGGGGCCTGCTTCTTGTTGCCACGAGGTTTTACGGTGTTAGATATATGTAATCTTGTCATGTTGGTACGTAAGTTTAAGTCAGTGGCTACTGGCTAGGTGTATGCACCATACTCCCTCCGTCCACAAATAAGTGGACATCTAGCTCAAAATTTTATCCATAAAAAAATATACTTCTATGTTTCCAATGTACATTAAAGTAGCAAAATTTGCTTCCCTCTCATTGCACGGAAATCAAATCCAATAATATTCATCACATGTTTTCCTTCATTTCAACCCGCACTTAGCGCTCATTGAAGGTGAAAAAATTAAAGAGGGGAGAGAAATTGATTTGCATTTTCCCAATGTATTTTTTACCTCACCCCATAATTTATCTTGAAAACCCCGCGTGTACACTTATTTGTGGACGGAGGGAGTAGAGTATTTGCATGTAGTTTGAAGATCTAGTACAGTAGTACATGGGGTGTGTGGCAAGCATTGAGTAGGAATAGAAGAGTTATTAGTAGTAGCATTAGAATAGGTCTTTGTGCATGCTTGCGTAGAGTTGCTCAGGCTATGGCGTGCATGCTATCCTCCTCACATGATCGAGTGTTTCTAGGAAGGCTAGACGGCTAGTTTGTGGTGTGAGTGCATGGAGTAGCGCCCGCAGGGTCACTGGGTCAGGGTGTGCCTAACTGGCCAGGCCAATGGTCCGACATGACATGCCTAGCCTATCCTCCTTCACATGATCGACATGCGTAGCTCCAAGAGCTGATCAAGACAAACTTTCGATTTGGCCATTTCCTGCGTCCATATTCTCTGGAAAAGGATGCGTCGCTCGGAGCAATGTATGTCAGAGCTTATTGCATCATCTCCACGTACGAGATGCCTCTCGTCGTAATAGGTTCTTCTTTCATTTCTTGTCGTGACGTAGTACATGTCTTCCAAAACCTCATACACCCCGTGTCCGTGAGGGAGGGCCCGGACCCCTCGTGCTGTGTTTCTTCTCTTGTGTCCATCAATGTTGTGGCTGTGGGCGTACAGCCTTTGATTGATTCTGTTGAAAAATTTCTTCTGAAATGATGAGGTTACGTTGCACAATTATCATGTGCTGATCGATGTGACCGCCGGATTGATCATCACCCTGGAGCTGGAGGCCTGGACCAGTTTGAGACTATAGCTACTCTAGGGTCATTTCGATTTGGCATTTTGTATGCACGTGCATGCTCTATGGAAAAGTATGTATCCCAGAATAGTGTCTTTCAAAACTTAATAGTACCTGATCTTCACGAGATGTCTCTCGTCGCACTAGGTTCATTTATTCTTTTTCTTTTCCGAAAATAGATTCATTTATAGCTTTCTTGTGTGCCACAATATGCTGCCGTTGTGGGCGTAAGTTAAACATGTACTATGCCTTCCAAAACTTTATATGTGCAGAGAGGTAGGAGTATGAGTACCGACGACCTACGTCCCGTTTTTTTTCTCGGTGGAGAAAATTTACTGGTGGGCAACAGCATTTACGGTTTTCGAAAAGACCAGCCAAAATACTGCTCGAGATTTTTCAAACAAAATTTTAAATTTGTCGAAAATTGACATAAATCTGCAAATTTTGTAAATTCCAGTAATTCAGTTCGGTAAAATTTTCTCTCAGCGAGCAACGGTATTTACGTTGAAATACCGGCCAAAATACTTTTCGAGATTGTTCAAACAAATTTATAAATTTGACGAAAAATTGACACACATCTCCAAATTTATTTTTTCTTTGCAAATTCCAGTAAGTTCGTCCGGTAGAATTTTCTCTCGGTGGACAACGTATTTACGGTTTTTGAAAATTCAGGCCAAAATATTGCTCAATATTTTCAAACGAATTTATAGATTTGTCGAAAATTTGACACAAATCTCCAAATTTGAATTCTCTTTGTAAATTCCAGTAATTTTATCATGTAGAATTTTCTCTCTGTTAGCAACGGTATTTACAGTTTTCAAAAATACCAGCCAAAATACTGCCCAAGATTTTTTTAATGAATTTATAAATTTGTTGAATATTTGACACATATCTTAAAATTTGTTTTGTTTTTGTAAATTCCAGTAATTTGGTCCGGTAGAATGAGATTTCGTAATTCCAGCGGAGAAAAAAATATCCCTTGGCCCATATGGAACTTGAAGTTCGCTATATTATACTAGTATGTATCTAGACACTCTTTAGTGTTTCGATACTTTTTTATTGATGAATACGTGTATTGGTTTTCTAGTTAACCGGTTAGTTAGTACTGTCTAGCTAGCTGGTGAGCGTGTAGGTGTACCAATTTATTTTTTGTGACAACGTGAGTATATAGTTGAATTTGGATTTGGATTCATATTTATATTTTTCCTTTTTCTTATAGGCTGCCAAAGCTAAAGAGAGAGTATATGATTCCATCTCGCAAAAAGAGAACATCTCAGAGGACAGTTTAGCACAACTTAAAGGTGTAAGGAGTACTGTACAAGAAGAAGATCATGTATGTCCACCAGACATGCCTTGATTAGAAAACCAAGGGACGTGGACAAAGTTTCACCTACTTGCTCCTTCGGCAGATCCTAGAAGTAAAAGATCTACCGCCTTTACCTAACTGTATTGGTTGTATCGCCTTGATGCGATTTTTGAATCAATAAAAGCTCCCTTTAAAGGTTAGTCTTCTGAAGGCATACAATAGATGCGCCCGTCGTGCTGACAAGGCTCAGAACAACCGTGTGGCCTGGAGCGTGAGAGGTTGAGAGACCCCTAGACTCCAATCATAGAGCTTTGTGGTTGTCTTGAACTCTTGATCATGTCATCTTCAAGAGGTACCTCCTGCCGAATGGAAACAAACACAAAGAAAACGGGTCGTTCCCCTCGCGTCGCTCCCTCCAGGTGACCGAGGGGGTGAAACCCTACAGCGCCGCCACCACCGACCTCCCCTCCTCCCCCTCCCCCCTTCCCCTCCCCTCCTCGTCGCCCCTAGAGGTGACGCTGGCCGAAGGCCGCGTCGCCGGTGAAGGGGGCGGCGGGGATCTGAGCCCTTGCTCCTCCCGTGGCTACTCGATGGAGGAAATACGCGCGGGGCTCGCCTAGATCGGGGCGGCGGCTCGACGGACCTCCCCTTCGCGGGCGGTCTCTCCAGCGGCTTCCCCGGTGGGGGCTCGGGATCTGAGGCGGCGGGCTCTGAAGGTGTGGCCATGGGGCCCTGCGGCGGACGTCATGGCGGGCGGCTCTGGTGGTGGTCCTCGACCTCGCGGGAGGTGAGGCGGCAGCGGACGTCGACAGCGGCGCGGTCCTCTGCGTGAAGATCTGTGGTATGTGCTCCCGCCCCTCTCCCCCGCCCGCTCCGGCTATTGGTGGCGACGCCGCTGGCTCTGGGCTTGGGGTGCTGGTGGTTTGTTTGGGGTCAGGGGAAACCCTAGGCTAGCTGGTTCGGCCCGGCGTTGTCGACGCCCTCGGGTGCCGGGTTCCTCCTTGGAGGCGACGCTGCGACCCCTCTTTCCACCCCCGACCTATCTCCTGGACGAAAGTCCAAAATCTCTCGATTGGGCGACGTCGACGTGCTGCGCCGTGACCTCCTTGGAGGCGTCGCCTGGGGAGATGTGTGGTTCGGGTGGGGAGTCGAAGGTGGATGCTTTGGTCCTCGATGGCCACTGCCTGTGATCTGTTGTTGTGTCCGGTGGCTTTCCTGCTACGCTAGGTTGTTCAAGGGCGGCGGTAGTGTGGTCGGTGAGGTGTGCTCTTCTTGTCATGGCGGTCGTGCTCCAGGAGGTCCTTGGCTCTCGAGCCCATCTCTTCTCCAGCTCTCGGGTGAGCTTCTCTCATGTCCGATGGTTCGACGCCTCCGAGCCATGGCGAGAGGGTAGGGGCCCTCTTCGGCATGAGAACAGGAAGATTTGGTGCTCTTTGTCCCGGGTTCTTCTCCTCGCTCAAGGCTTCCTCTCTGCCCCTGGAAGTGACTCGTCGTGCCCCGCTGGTTTGGAGTCCTTGGTGCCGTGGAGTGGCGGTCTTCGCTTCTGCAAGCCGTGTGCTTGTGCTGTAGCGTAGTGTTGTAAGCTTCTCAGAGTGCTCATTTTTATCTTTCGGCCATAATGTGTGGTGTGGTGTGGTGTGGTGTTGTGTGGTACGGAGGGCCTTATGTTATGGTGTCCCGTTGTAATCCATGACCGTTTTATGGCTTTATTAATTCAAAACTGGGCTTTCGAGCCTTCTGTTTAAAAAAGAGGTACCTCAAACAGTGGGCGGTACACCACCATATCATCTTCAAGAGGGACCTCAAACAGTGTTTGGTACACGTCCCCTGATTGATCCCCAACATGTTCACCAACGCTGACTTTTTTTAGAGGTAGGTCATGTTTTATAGCTTGGAAAATATGGAGTGGATTTTTATAGCTCGAGCTACATGTAGCTCTTTTTTTTGAAAAATTTGAACTTGATATACCTTATATTGGGGGCTGCACAAGAAATAACAAAATCTGAAAGATTTTGAAGTTTTGAAAGTTTGTACTATTCGCTATTACAGATTTCAGAATTTGTCATTTTGGCACAGCCACAAATATAATTAAGGTATTTCGAGTTGAAAATTTGCACGTTTGTAGAAGGCAACATTTCAATTACAGATTTTCTTGGAACTTCAAAATGCAGTTTTCAATTTTTTCAAAAAAGGGTCCACATGTACCTCGAGCTACATTTGTGGTTTTCCAGAAACCATGTACAGTAGTATGTTAATGCATTTGTGAGCATGTCAAAAAGTTAGAAGCATTCACGAGAAATATGCTAATCGGTGAAAAGGGAAGCTTGCAGCAAGATTTTTCTTAAAGGAAGCTTGCACGTTGCAAACCAGGGGCAGTTTGTAAAAGCCAACCCACGGCAACTAATGTGTATTCCACGTATGCAAGACCTAGAGGCTAAGAGGACTTTACCTATTTCATCTCTATATATATACACCCTAAACTGAAACGGCAATCATCATCTGAGAGAGACACACAAGAGAGGAGAGAGAGAGTATTTGTGAATGGAGGTAGGAGATGTACTAGACGAGATGAAGAGGCAGTTGAAGCTCGGGTTGCCGATTTCCTTCACCTATGTGCTCAACTTGAGCCTCGTATTCGTGGCTCTCATGTTCGTCGGTCACCTGAGCGACAGCCAGCACGTCTTCGCCGGGACAGCGTTGGCCACCAGCTTTTCTTTTGTCACTGGATTCAGCATGATGGTACGTATATGCATCATCTCCCCTCTCCAGCATGATGTTTTGCTTCGTTCCGTTACAAGAATGTTCATGGCTTCATTACTCATTGACTCAACAATTAACAAGCTCTAGATGTGTAGCACACCGGCCAGTACCCGTACGAGTATTTTACCACGTACAATTGTGGTGGCTATCAGTAGCGGAGCCAGGTTTTGTATATTAGGTATGCAAGGTCATATAAATTGTTGTTCAACACAATAACACTATACGATATGAAAGCTCAAATTTTCATCAGGATATTACCGTTGGCGTTGAGATCAAAGTAATCTTTGGTTTCTTTGCAGCCTTCAAATCACTGCACTTGTCTTGCTTCTTCTTGTTCTTTATTATTATACCTACAAGTAATATATAATTTTTTTAAACTAATGGAGGATCATCCTCCACAGTTGGAGGAAATAAAAAAACAGAAATTAAAATTGCTACAAGCTACCCTGTGGGTGATTAGATGCTGCTGATGCCGCAGTGCCGCCGTAGCCGTTCCTTATTCCGGAATCAAGATGTGCCGCCGTGGTTCTTGGCTTCTCACCGAGCCTGTCAAACTTGGCTGTGTGCAGCGCCGGCGCGGCTTTAGGCAGTGCCGCCAGGAGAATCGAACGCGGGGGGCTGTATTCCGTAGAGAGTGTGGAGGAGCGCCGGAGGGCGGGTTCCATGAGGCCGCCGGCAGCACGGGCGCAGGCGAGCCGGCGGCTGAGGTCCGTCGAATCCCGTTGGCACTAGGGCTCCTGGTTGAGGAGGAGCGGTTGCGCTCGAACTGCTAGTCCAAATCGATAAGTTTTTTTTTTATTGAGCTTAGTCCAAATGGATATACTGCGGGAGGGCTATGCCGGAATAATTGAATGTAAATATATACTGCTTGACTGGCTGACTTTGTAATCTAAGCTAACCAGTTTTCTTCAATGGCTTACTGCTCCGTAGGACTATATATATACCACTGTAGTCTTACATTCTTACAATACATCGGCATAGGCCATGCATATTGTTGGCAATACATGTGTATGACCTTCCTCAAACTGATGTGTTTTCCTAGTGTCCTCATAAGCTAAACTACTTGATTTTTTTCCTTGCTTAATTTGAACCTTCTTAAGTACAGTTATGTGCTTGCATTCTTTGAAAAATATTTAACCATCTATACTAGTAATTCATATTTTTGGCCTTCAATTCTATTGCCACATATTTGATGATGTGTGGCCACATTACTTCAAGAATTTTGACCTTGGATTTCAATTTGGCCTTGTAAGCAATATTCATACATTCGGCAGAAAATACAAATTCCCGGAATGGTGCTTACGAGTTAGTACTATATTTTACTATCACCATATATAAGTTCCATACATGCACCTAAGGGTATGTTTTTCTTCGTGTCTAGAAGGAAAATTAACAATTATTTATTTAATCTGCAAGTGTAGCGAAACATGTATTTTACAGACTTCATTATTGAGGTATAATGTTTCATTCCTTTTTATGGTAGGTTGAACTGAGCAATGCACTAAACACATTATGCGGTCAAGCTTTCGGTGCAAAAGAAGAAGCTTCTGATGGTGTACACACGCAGAGAGCTATGCTAGTGTTAATAACCATTTGCGTGTCCGTAGTGTGGAATTTTTCAGAGCCTATACTAATATTCATTCGAAAAACTCGTTTCTATCGAGGCTGCTTCCTATATCCGATGGCTAGTGCGCAGCACCCGTCGCACACTCACACTGGCCTATACTAATATGGAGCATCATCCTTGCACTGCCAATGACATAATTGGGCCCAGAACCATATCCAGAGATATAGTACTAGTGCGCAGCACCTGTCACACACTCACACTGGGCACTCAGCTTCCCTTCCAATTTATTTGATCCTGTTTAATTCTTTCTATTATCTGCACACACCTCCTACATCTTTTGTGACTGGTTTTCTTTCTTAAACTGTAGCCGATTTTGTAGACCAATAGGGTCCAAGCCTCCAAGGCCTATCACTTATTTTCTTTCGGAGTCAGCTTAAATATATATGGATGCAATCAGAATCATAAATTGTAGTTCTAATTCAGTTTTCACCCGGAGTCATTTACTGTAAACATATTTACTGCTTGACCGGCTGACTTTGTCTAAGCTAATCCGATTTCTTCAATGGCTTACTGCACCCTATGACTACTCCCTCCGTTCTCTTATAGTCTACATTCTAGGAAAAATCATACAAATTAGTAGTGCATTTATTAGTACTACTTAAATTGGTAAACAACCAATCCAAGCTACATTGAAAATAGTGACATCCAATAGATAAAGGAGGATCACTTCATTTTCCATCTTGTTGTTGACTAAAAGCTAGAATGTAGAGTATTTCAGAATAAATTTTAGACCTAGAATGCAGATTATTTCAGAACGGAGAGAGTAGATACCACTGTAGTCTTACAATACATATGCATAGGCCAAGCATATTGTTGGCAATACATGTGTTTGACCTGCCTCAAACTTATGTGTTTGCCCAGTGTCCACATAAGCTAAACTACTTGAGTTTTTTCCTTGCTTAATTTGAACCTTTTTAAGTACATTTACGTGCTTGTGTTCTTTGAAAAATATTTAACCATCTATACTAGTAATTTGTATTGTTGGCTTTCAATTCTTCTGCCACATATTTGATGATGTGTGGTCACATTACTTCAAGAATTTTGACCTTGGATTTCAATGGGCCCTGTAAGCAATATTTTATACATTCGACAGAAAATACCAATTCCCGGAATGGTGTGCTTACGAGTTAGTACTATATTTTACTATCACCTTATATAAGTTCCATACATGCACCTGAGGGTATGTTTTTCTTCGTGTCTAGAAAGAAAACCAACAATTATTTATTTAATATGCAGATGTAGCAAAACATATATTTTACAGACTTCATTATTGAGGTAGTGTTTCATTCTTTTTTATGGCAGATTGGACTGAGCAGTGCACTAGACACATTCTGCGGTCAAGCTTTCGGTGCAAAAGAAGAAGCTTCTGTTGGTGTACACACGCAGAGAGCTATGCTAGTGTTAATAACCATCTGCGTTCCAGTGTCAGTAATGTGGAATTTTACAGAGCCTATACTGATATTCATTCGACAAAATCGTGATGTTTCTACCGAGGCCGCATCCTACATCCGATGGCTGATCCCAGGACTATTTGGTTACGCACTCGTTCAATGCCAGACTAGATTCCTGAACAATCAACGAGTAGTGGTTCCCTTGATGCTTAGCTCATTGATCTGTTCAGTGCTCAACGTACCGTTGTGCTGGCTTCTTGTTTTCAAGTCTCCTTTTGCAAACAAGGGTGCTGCCATGGCTCTCTCTATCTCATATTGGTTCAATGCTATCTTGCTTGCACTATACATCAGATTTTCACACACTTGTAAGGCAACATGGAAAGGGTTTTCGAGGGATGCCTTACACCATGTGCCTCAATTCCTCAAGCTTGCTGGCTCGTCAGCATTGATGCTATGGTGAGTGTTGTCTGTTCTCCTACGTCATTCTTTAATCTTAGTCAGTTATTTATGTGTACATTCTCTTTTATCTAGCTTTTGTCTCACGTGGAAATTTTGTTAATCAAGTTTAAGATTCTGGTCGTTGGAGCTTCTAGTGCTTCTTTCTGGTATTCTCCCAGACCCAAAACTCGAAACGTCAGCATTCTTGATTACGTATGTTTTTCTTGCTTCCCTTGTATCATAAAAATAATACACAAATTTATCTAAATTTTACTGACACTGGCATGGTTTGAATGCATAGGCGTAATACTTCATCAATAGTTACCATGATCGCCATTGGTTTGAGCACTTCTGTCAGGTAACTTGAAATCTGAAGTTCACATTGTAACTCCACAATTTTTTGCGTAACACCTTGGTTATACATTTCATTTGTCTTCAGCATACGTGTATCAAACGAGTTGGGTGCTGGTCGTCCAAAAGAAGCGCGCAAAGTAATATTAATAGCTTTCTTTATAGCTACCTCTGAAGGCTTGAGCATATCCTTACTTCTAGTCTTGTTAAGAAATATATGGGGAAAGCTTTATAGCAACGAAACCAAAGTTGTGAAGTATGTGGCCAATATATTACCTTTGGTCGCCATTTGCCATATTGTTGATACAACACAATGCTTGTTTTCAGGTATGTAGATGTTTTTTATTTATTTATCTACACAAAGAAATCTACCATGAATATTTTGCAAATAATTACACAGCGTTGGGCTACAATTCATGGTTATATCACATGGAAAATTGTGACACAATGTGTTTGAATAGAAATGGACATAAATAATCCAATAGGAAAATTGACGAACTCATGAAAATATTTACTTTACATTCCCTGTTAGTTAAATCATATGAGCTAATTTTGTCAATTGCATAACTACTATTAGATTCTTAGAATTAGGGTTTAGGAAATTTAGAGTTGATGTTGATTGGAAACAATTGCACAAGTTCCGTGAAAATTAAAGGAATGTACCACTCCTTAAGGTGGAAATTTCTCCCTTGTGTTAGTGATAATAATTTGCGGGGAATGAAGTGCACCATTTGCGGAGGATGATTCCATTAAGTTAAACTTGTATAATTATTTAGATGATGGTAACAAGGAAAATTTGTGTAGCATGTGAAATGTAGATTAAATTTCGAACTATGTAACCGTGAAACCATGATATGGTTTTGTTTTGGAGCAGAGGGGTGCACGATTGCTTACTAGTCTATGCAAAGTCAGGAAAGTATTACCGTCAAATCAGTGGTACTCATATATTCTTCACTTTTCTGGATTTCTAGGTACGTTAAGGGGATGTGGTTTGCAAAAGAAAGGTGCAGTAATAATTTTAGGAACAACATACATAATTGGCGTCCCTCTTTCAGTTGTTTTGGGATTTGTTGTTCACTTGAGAGCAAAGGTACTATACCATATTCTTCGGTTAAATTATTTAATTGCTGAAGTATCTGGCTATTAATGTAAGCGAATTTGACTATCCCATGGAGGTATTTATATAATTGTGTTGTGATAAAATTATACCTTTCAATTCTTTGTACCGTTGGAGCAGGGCTTTTGGATCGGGTTCATCATCGCATTGTGCGTTCAAGATTTGATATTCGGAATGCTATTTTTAGGCATTGATTGGGAGATTCTGGTACGTTTTATATTTAAGAAATAGACATGCATTTTTACTATTTACATCACCAATTCCACGACTAACACGTTCCAGCTCCTAGTAGGAGAAAGTGGTTAACCATAATAAAAGTACAAGACGTCCTACTTTTAGGAAATTCATCGCTTAAATCTCAATCAATCGTCAATTGAATTTGGATTCATATTTATATTGTTTCTTTGTTTTATTTGTAGGCTGCAAAAGCTAAAGAGAGAGTACATATTTCCATCTTGCAAAAAGAGAACGTCTACAATAGAGAGGGTCAGACAGATATAGGGCAACTTAAAGGTATAAGGAGCACGGTAACGGAAGAAGATCATGTTTGTCCACCCCAGATGCCTTGATCAGAAAATCAAGGGACGTGGACAAAGTTTCACCTACTTTGCTCCTTGGCAGATCTCAGGATTAAAAAAAACTATTGCTTTCAGCTTAGGGCACGTACAATGCGGTAATGTCAGTCTTCCCTTAGAGATGTTACGTCCGATTTTTTGCTTAGTTAGATGAGAAAGAATGAAGAGAGAGAAGATTATCTCCCGTTAGCTAAGGGATCCTCTCTTAGAAAATAAAGCAAGACTATTTTCTTCATTGTATCACATATGTCTACCCTTAGCAACAAATTTCCTACCAAAATTTAATTATTCATATTAATTGCTAGAGATGGATGTAAGAGATAATGCATTGTATGTATTAGAGATAGAGTTTGGGAACCGACTAGGATACGTTGTAGTAGTCCTAGTCTGTATAGAGTTCCACAATCATACGATGTAATCTCTCCCTATCTCCTCGATCTCTCCCTGTACCTGGCTACTATATAAACATGGCAATAGAGAGCTCGGAAACTATCCGAGTAGATTGAAACTACCTGATCATATTGTGTTCTTATATGGCATCAGGCCGGCTCTTCCGCCGATAATCCATCGCAAGCTTCGACGTCGCCGCTGCTGGTTCTTCCCCAGCCGCCATGGCGTCCTCCTCACAACCGCCGATCAACCTCGGCCTTCCTCCGCGAGAGCTTCTCACCAGAGAGAATTATCCGATCTAGCGTTCCCAGGTCATGCCCGCGATCCGCGGTGCATAGCTTGTCGGCCTCCTTGATGGCAGCGATGCTGCCCCGCCGACAGAAGTGGAGATCGTCCCCGCCGACAAAGCCTCAAGCACTGCTGCCAAGATGGGACCAAACCCTGATTACGCCTCTTGGCTGTCTCGCGATCAAATCGTACTGTCATACCTTCTGCAGTCGCTGTCTCGCGAGATTCTGCCGCACGTTCACAGGATTGAACACACCGCCGGCGTCTGGCCCGCTCTTCAGGAGATGTTCGCCGCCCAGAACGAAGCCAAAGTCAACAATCTGCTCGTTGCCCTTGCCAACACAAAAAAACTGCAGATGACGACCTCGGAGTTCCTCTCCAAGATGCAAGGATTTGCAGATGATCTCATTGCTGCTGGCGATCCCCTCACCAATCGCCAGCTCGTCTCGTATATTCTCGCCGGGCTTGGCTCCGACTACAATGCCTTGGTGGCCGCTCTCGGCGTTGCAACTACACCGATCACCCTGAGCCTCCTCTTCTCTCATCTGCATGCATATGATCAACGGCAACTGATGCTCAATGGCCCCTCTCCACCGGAGTTTGAGACTTCTGCCAACGCCGCCACCCGCCAATGGCTCCCACGTTCTGGCAACACCAACTCCGCCAGAAACCGCGGTGACCGCGGTGATCGCGGCGATCGTGCCGACCGTGGCGACCGTGGGGAACGTCGTGATTTCCGCCGTGATGACCGTCCCTTCTATCAGGGCCGTGGGGGAGGTCGTGGACCCTCTGAAGGAGGGCGAGGCCGTGGCCGCGGGCGTCGCCGGACGACACCCTGGGTGGACGTTACCTGCCAGATATGTAACAAAGAAGGCCATCCCGCAAAAGACTACTGGTCCCGCTATTCTGAAGATGATGACTATGGTGACAAAGAAATCCACGCTGTCTATGGGGTCGACACCAATTGGTATCAAGATTCGGGTGCCACTCATCACATTACAACCGAGCTCAACAATTTGACCTTCAGGGACACATACAAGGGATCTGACAGGGTCAACACCGCCAATGGGCAAGGTATGAATATTTCCCATATTGATCATTCAATAGTTCGTAACCCTACTCGAAATTTCCATCTTCGCAATGTTTTGCATGTTCCTCACGCTTCTAAAAATTTGCTCTCCGTTCATCGGTTCACATATGATAATGGTGTCTTTATCGAATTTCACCCCTTCTTCTTTCTCATCAAGGATCAGGTCACCCGGAGAATCATCCATAGAGGACGGTGTGTTGGCGGCCTCTACCCTCTTATTTCATCTTTGGCGTCTTCTGGATCTCTGAAGCATGCCTTTGTCGCCGCCAAGCTTGACCAGTCCCAGTGGCATAGTCGTCTAGGTCATCCCTCTTTAGTTATTGTTAGACAAATAATAAGTAAGCATAAGCTTCCATGTGTTAGAGATACCAGCATTGTGTCAGTTTGTGATTCTTGTCAACAAGGCAAGAGTCATCAACTTCCCTACCCTGTTTCTACTAGTGTGTCTACTGCTCCTCTTCAGTTAGTTTTTTCTGATGTTTGGGGTCCTGCCCCAACCTCTGTTGGACGACATGATTATTATGTGAGTTTTATCGATGATTATAGCAAGTTTACTTGGATCTATTTGCTTAAACACAAGTCTGATGTCTTTGACGCCTTTGTCAATTTCCAAAAACTTGTTGAACGCCAATTTGACAGAAAAATTCTTGCGGTCCAATCTGATTGGGGGGAGAATACATTAAGCTCAATTCACTTTTTCAGACTCAGGGTATTTCTCATCATGTTTCCTGTCCACATGCTCATCAGCAAAACGGTTCTGCAGAAAGAAAACATCGCCACATTGTTGAAGTAGGTCTCTCTCTCCTTGCTCATGCTGGTATGCCTCTAAAATTTTGGGATGAAGCCTTTCTCACAGCCACATATCTAATCAATATGCTCCCTAGTCGAGTTATTAATAATGACACCCCTGTCCATCGCCTGCTTGGTAGACATCCTAATTATTCATCTCTTCGTGTCTTTGGTTCTGCATGTTGGCCAAACCTTCGCCCCTACAACAAGCGCAAACTTGCGTTTCGTTCCAAACAGTGTGTCTTTCTAGGCTATAGCCCTCGACATAAAGGAGTTAAATGTCTCGAAGTGTCCACTGGACGAGTCTATATTTCTCGTGATGTCGTTTTTGATGAGGCCGTTTTTCCCTTCAAATCCCTACATCCTAATGCTGGTGCTCTTCTTCGAAAACAAATTCTTCTCCTTGATCCTTCACTTTGCAATTTTGAGCAGGGGGACGACACTATTGCTGATTCCATTATGGAAAATACTCATGCTACTAACCCATCTACAAGTGTTGTTCCTTATGATCTACAGGGTGCAGCTCGTCGAGACGTAGCAGCAGGCGAAAATTCTGGTCAAAACAATGCTCCGAGCAGCTCATTCCAGCAATCAGCAGAAAATAACAGCAGCACAGACTCCCATGAGGATTTTCCGACAGATTCCGCTCCGGGATCCTCCCAGGTGCCCTCGGGATCCTCCTCTGACGTCTCGGGATCGCCATCTGACCCGCCAGGATCTGCGTCAGCGTCAGGAGGGCAGTGCGCGCCTCGCGCACATGGGCGGGACGCGGCGTCGTCTCCCTCTGGATCTTCTGCTGGCAGTTTCTCGCATGCAACGCACAACCCGGGCTCAACAGCAAGCAGCGCAGCCACATCGGATCCAGGCGCCTCGCGGTCCGCGCCTGTCTCGCCAGGGCCAGCTCCACCGGATCCTGCTGGCGCATCTGGCCACACCGGATCTGCTGCTCCTTCTTCACGTGTAGCCCAGCATGTGCCCTCTCAGCGCCCAACTACACGTGCGTCCAAAGGAACTGTCAAACCTCGTGAGTACAAAGATGGAACAGTCCGTTGGCTTTTGATGGCTGCAGTAGATGAACCAACCAATTTACAGTCTGCTTCTTGCTGATCCAAATTGGAAGGAAGCAATGGATGAGGAATATGATGCTCTCATACGCAATAGGACGTGGAAGTTGGTACCTTCACGTGAAGGTAAAAATATCATTGACTGTCGATGGGTGTATAAGGTCAAGCGCAAATCAGATGGTTCGATTGATAGGTATAAGGCTCGCCTTGTTGCTAAAGGTTTTAAACAGCGGTATGGAAGTGATTATGAAGATACTTTCAGTCCTGTTGTCAAAATTGCAACTGTTCGTCTAGTTTTGGCTTTAGCTGTTTCCAGAGGATGGAGCTTGCGACAGTTGGATGTCAAGAATGCGTTTCTTCATGGTGTTCTGGAAGAGGAAGTATATATGAAACAACCTCCTGGGTATGAGAATAGCAGCAGACCGCACTTTCTGTGCAAACTAGACAAGGCACTCTATGGACTAAAACAGGCACCTCGAGCATGGTACTCTCGGTTGAGTTCTAAACTACTTGCTCTTGGTTTCTTTGCTTCCAGGTCTGATGCTTCTCTATTTATCTATCGTAAGTCCCATGTCACCATCTTTATGCTTATATATGTGGATGATATCATAGTTGCTAGTTCCTCTCAAGCTGCAACTGATGCTCTGCTGAGAGATTTAAGGCAAGAGTTTGCTTTGAAAGATCTTGGTGATTTGAGTTTCTTTCTGGGAGTGGAAGTACAGAAAGTTGACAATGGTATTGTTCTCAGTCAGTCCAAGTATGCTCATGATATTTTGGCACGGGTTGGTATGTTGAATTGTACAGGTATGCCCACACCATTGTCCTCTTCTGAGAAGATTACTGCTCACCAAGGAGATCCGTTGGGTCCAGATGATAGTACTAAATATCGGGTTTTAGTGGGAGCCTTACAGTATCTTACCCTCACACGCCCAGATATTTCTTATGCAGTTAACAAAGTTTGCCAGTATTTACATGCTCCTTATACTGTTCACTATACTGCTGCTAAGAGGATTTTGCGATATGTCAAGCATACTATGACAGTTGGGTTAACATTTGTCAAGTCTGCGTCTACACTTGTCAGTGCCTTTTCCGATGCCAACTGGGCGGGTTGTGTTGATGACCGTCGATCTACTGGAGGATTTGCTGTATTTTTTGGACCAAATCTGATCTCATGGAGTGCTAAGAAGCAAGCTACAGTGTCCAAGTACTGAAGCAGAGTATAAGTCAGTGGCTAATGCAACGGCTGAGATGATGTGGGTTCAGTCTTTGCTTGCTGAGTTGGGTGTTAGACAGCGACAGACACCATGTTTATGGTGTGATAATTTGGGAGCTACGTATCTTTCTGCTAACCCCGTGTTTCATGCGAAAGGACACGGATGTCGCCTAGAGGGGGAGTGAATAGGCGATTTAAAACTTTTACGAGATGGGCTTAACAAATGCGGAATAAAACTAGCGTTTGCTTTGTCAAGCCCAAAGCCTATAAACTATGGTTCACCTATGTGCACCAACAACTTATTCTAAGCAATGGTTCACCTATGTGCACCAACAACTTATGCTAAGCAAGACAAGCAACTTATGTGATAGCAAGATATATATATAACTTCAAGCACGATGGCTATCACAAAGTAAAGTGCATAAGTAAAGAGCTCGGGTATAGGAATAACCGAAGTGACGCGGAGACAACGATGTAGCCCGAAGTTCACACTCTTGCGAGTGCTACTCTCCGTTGGAGCGGTGTGGAGGACAAGTCACTCCAAATGCACGAGGGCCACCGTATTCTCCTCGAGAATTCCCACCAAAAGGGATGTCCTCGATCCACTATGGGACCTTAGGAAGGTCACCGAACCCGCACAAAGCTTGGGGCTATCTCCACAACTTAATTGGAGGCTCCCAATAAATTGCCACAAAGGCCTTGCCCTTGAAGATTCTCCACAACTTAATTGGAGTCCCCAAGAACACCACTAAGATGCCACAAAGGCCTTGCCCTTGAAGATTCTCCACAACTTAATTGGAGTCCCCAAGAACACCACTAAGATGCCACAAAGGCCTTGCCCTTGAAGATTCTCCACAACTTAATTGGAGTCCCCAAGAACACCACTAAGATGCCACAAAGGCCTAGAATCCGTCTAGGGTTCCAAGAACCCAAGAGTAACAACCTTCTTGCTTTCACCTCCATGAATCACCGTGGAGAACTCAAACCAATGCACCAAATGCAATGGCAAGAACACCACAAAGATGCTCAAGTCCTTCTCTCTCAAATTCCAACAAAGCTACAAAAGCTATTGGGGGAATAAGAGAGGAAGAACAAAGGAATTCACAAAGAACACCAAGATCAAGATCTAGAGAGTTCCACTCACAAAGAGATGGATTTGATTCGTAGAAATGTAGATCTAGATATCCTCTCTCTTTTCCCTCAAGAATATGCAAGAATCATGGGAGGAATCAAGAACTAGGGCAAGCTTTGAAGTACAACAATGGAGGGGAGAGAGAGAAAGTGAACCAACCAGCCCAAGGAGGAAGAAGGGGGTCTTATATACCCCCTCCCAACGAAATATGACCATTTGGGGCCTCCCAGGCCGGAAAATCCGCCCCCGGGCCGGATTATCCGCCCCCCGAAATCGCCCCTGGACTCGGGCCGGATATTTGGCCGGATATTTGCCCAGAATTGGCCATTCGGGCCGGATTATCCGCCCCCCCAGAAAACTGCAGAAACACCAAAACTAAAACGGGCATAACTTTAGCATCCGGACTCCGATTTTGATGAACTTGGGCTTGTTTTGAAGCTAGGAACAAGCTCTACAAGATCATGCAGGAAACCATCATAGTCCAACAAGGGAGGATAGAAACAAATGATGAAAGGTTTGACCTATCTAAAAAAGACATACCGGTAAAACTTCCAATCTCGAAAATGCAACAAGTTGCCCGTGCAAAAACCATTCTTGATGAACTAGAGCTTGTCATGAGAATAAGAACAAGCTCTAAAACATAACATGGATAAGATCTAAATAAAACCAAGAAATATGATGAACCAAACTCGAAAACGCAACAAATGATCTATGCGAAATCAGTTTTCGATGAACTAGAGCTTGTCATGAGAATAAGCACAAGCTCTAAAACATCACATGGATAAGGTCCAAATAACAACCAAGAAAGATGATGCAAGGATGCAAAGGTTTGAGATCTCTACGAACGATACGATCGAGTTACTCACTCGAGAGCCCTCTTGATAGTACGGCAACTAAACTATAAACCGGTCTCCAACTACACTATGAGACCGGTGAGAAAGAAACCCTATCAAGAGCAAACCTTATACTTGCGCATTCCACTTGAGCTCGATGACGACGATCTTGACCTCAACAAGATGGAACGCCTTTCTTGCTTGTGCTTGCTTGACGAAGTCTTGTGGATTGCTCCCCCATAATCCACCATGGGAGAGCTTCTTCTTCTAGCATCTTCACATAACCATGACCACCATGTGGATTGCTCCCCCATAATCCACCATGGGAGAGCTTCTTTTTCGGCGCATCTTCACATATCCATGATCACCATATGGATGGCAAGACTCAAGCAAAGGATCTCTTCGAGATGGCTCATCTTGAACTTGCACTTCATTTCTCCATGGCAAGCTTCAAGCTTAAGAACTCTTCGAGTTGGCTCATCTTGAACTTGCACTTCATTCTTCATTCTTCATCATATTGATGTCTTGAAGTAACTTGAGGGCTCACTTCATCTTCATCTTCAAGACATACTTGACACTTGATATCCTTCATCAATTTCTTCTTATTGCAACTGTGAAGCCAACAAATGGTTCAAGAATTGCCTATGGACAACTCCTACAAATATAACTCAATGCAAACATTAGTCCATAGGGATTGTCATTAATTACCAAAACCACACATGGGGCCTCCATGCACTTTCAATCTCCCCCATTTTGGTAATTGATGACAATCTCTTTGAGAGGGTTTATATAAGGAATTTAAGTAACAAATAAGTTGAATATATAGAGCAAACTCCCCCATAATATATGCATGTGTGAATGATCTTGACTTTCATTGCATATATTGGCATTCAAAGCCTAGTGGAGTTTCCTCTAAATATTCAACTATGCAAAGCAACAAGATGCAATGCAATAAAGGCACATGCTTAAGCACAAAGCAAAGACATAACCAAATTCCCTTAAACCCTCCAAACTTCTCCCCCATTGGCACCAATTGCCGAAATGGGTGAAAAATTTAGAAGGCCAATATAGTGAGAGTTCCTCCATAGCGTGTGCATTTCTCATAATTTGAGTGGAATCAAATGCACATATCCAATGACGAATATTCGGAAGGAATCACACTATAGATAGGATCAAAGATTGCAAAAAGATAACAAAGTCAAGAAGCTTCAACAAATGAAGCAAGCAACCAAATGAACCACAAGGAAGATACCAAAAGAAAGATAGATATTATGATAAGATCAAGAAAATTGCTCTAAATAATATGAGGAAGCTCCCCAAGGTTTGTGCACAAAACTAGACAATTTGCATTGGAGTATAAAGTGCACAAACATGGAATCATCACTCCCATAATATCATTCAAAACAAAAGATACCAAGTGAATCAAACTCTAATGATCACCACAAAATAGTGCCTTAAATAAAATGAGGAAGCTCCCCAAGGTACATGCATAAATTAAAATGTTGCATTTGAATGCAATATGCATAACATGGAATCCTCACTCCCTCATTACCATTTAAAACACAAACATTTGCAATAGATCATAGATTGAAAATTAAGCTTACCACTTGCAACAAACAAATGGTTGAGCAACAAGAGGCACCATAATAAAAGGCTCAACCAAGAGGATATGTGAAAGGCATGATAAAGCATATTATAAGACTATTACAAGGATGAGCAAAAAGCATCATCATAGTCTTCAATGAATTATATTGCGTAGCATGACCAATCAACACACAACAAATAAATAAAATATCGAATGGAGATGTATCATCTCTTATGTGTATAAGTTTCTCTAAGTGAGCAATATCACAAAGATATTTATCCACAAAGAAACATGCACACACAAAATAGATACACAAGAAATATAGCATGATATCCAAGACAAAGTCATGCAATATACCAATAAGAATTTTTGCTTAATAGCATGGCCAAAGGCTCAATTTTATCTTATGGTACATTCATGAACTTCAACCATAAACACATAAAATACATCACAAATATCCACAAGGGATAGAAGATAGTTGGGATGCTTTGAGAAAGGCAACAAGTATCACAAACGAGGATACTAAAAGAAATAACTCAATTTGCACTTTCATCGATATTGCACATGTGAGAGGCTTGAGGAATTGATATGCAATAAAATTGCTAGATAGGCATAGATGGGATGGGTGAATCATGATCATGATTTAATATACTTCCCAACATATGTGCTCATCTCAAACTACTCACATTCGCAATAAAGAGGTTTCGTTAAGATTTTAGCAAGAAGCACAACATTTGCAAATCAAGAGATTCATGCCAAGATGCAACCAGATGGTTGGATGCTAGAAAAATATGCATGAGAAGATACTTGTTACCGAGATAGCATTGGTGAGGATGTAGTAGATATGTATTCGTTGACCATCCTAGCTTGCCTCAAGTTACCATTGAGTCACCACTTCTCCCCAAGAGTGAGACAAACATCCAATGCATATCCATTGTACCTAACACAAAGGTAAGTACAAAAAGGTCCCCAAACTAATTGGGTTCAAAGTAGTTAGACACACTACAACATATAGGACAAACTCCACAATACTATGTGCATATAGATATGAAATTGAATTTCATGCACATCTTAGCCAAATTAGGATTTGATGGAGTTTACCCTATATATTGGATCAAAGAAAGTAACACATGCCATAAGATAGACATATATTGAAGATGCATGCACAATACTTTCAAGAACCAAAGAAAGATATAATTTGAACAAGACACCAAATAAATCAAGAGATAATGGTTGTCCAAATTATATCAAAGAATCAAATCAACACAAGATTGACTCCAAAGAATTATCTCATTATAAGAAGCTAATTAAACCTAAACACAAAGTAATGAGATAACCAACTCCCAAGAGAGCAGGGTTCTAACAAACAAACCAAACCCTCAACACTTTTTATGATGGCACAAAGTACCAAAAAGAAAGTTTATGTCTCCCAAAACCAAATTTTTGATAATGATCAAGAGATGTTAAGCATTCTAACAAATATAGGAGAGCTCCCCCAAGATTAGTGCATTATCTAGGATTTTGCATATGAATACTAAATGCACAAAACTGGGATCATCACGCTACCTATATCTACTAAAATGCTAAGAAAGTTTGAATAGACAAATTAGATCCATAAGATGCAAGGAAGACACATGGGAGTCAAAGCACAACACATTCATGGCAATAAATAAGACAATTTAAACACAAGAGCCAATGTAGATATGATCAATAAATATCTACCTCATAATTTATTACCACTTGTCCTAGGACAAGAGGTATTAGGAAATATTTCCCGGTGGTAGTTTGTAAGTATACATAAGATCATATTTACAACGAATAAAGCATATGGTAAAAGATAAGAGTTAACCATCATGCAAAGATAGTTTCTTGATAGCTTCATTTAGTCATACCAACATGCAAGGCAATTAATAGTATTCATACCAACATGCAAAGCAATTAATAGTATTCATACCAACATGCAAGGCAATTAATAGTATGACTTGAAGCACATGGTTTCCCAAAAATGTATTGAGGGACACGTTGTGAAAAACCATGCCAAGAAAACTTTCACAAATAAGATCCACAAAGATATTAGCAATGAAGCTATTTAAGCAAATTGGAGCTTGTTTGAGCAAACATGTCACATAGAAGAGAGATAATTTACGATATCAATTCTATGTGACACAACCTCAAATGTTCACATTTTCTAGGCTTGTAATATGCACAAAGCTTATTACTCCCCCATAATGTGATAAGGAATTTATTTTCACAAGAGGCAAAAAAAGATCCAACTAGAGATATTAATGGACATTAGAATTTGAATTTCTCATGAAGATGACATACCACATAGAGACTAGATAATCTTGCAATATCAATTCTAAGTGATATTCCGCATGTACACACATTGTTAGGATCATGAAATTCCCAAAGAAATATCACTCCCCCAAAATGGGATAGTCCATTAATCGCTCATAAGAGCCATATAAGATACAACAAGATGCAAAGTGGCTCAAACACAAACACAAATACATGGTGTGCAACCCAACATGCATAGACTTGATTTCTCAAGAAAAGCAAATAGGAATCACAACATATACAAACACATGTTAGGAACAAAAACAAACACATGTAAAGGGGCGAGTAACTTTCAATATAAATGAGTTGAGCACATGTTACCGCAAGGAGGAACATTGGATATATGATAGAAGCAAGATAACCAAGACTTGGCTTGAGATAATATAAATGATGAAGATCCCTTAATTCTTCATGATGTAGCCAAGTCTCCAATGCCCTCCAACAAGCACCTATTGATCAAGTTTTTGATTGTTGGTCCCCAACTAAGTTGGGTCCTAAGAGGTTAGTCACAATAGGCTTGGCAACCCAAATGGTTCTTTTCTTGACACCACTTTGAGCACCAACATATTTGGCAAACACATTGCCACCCTCATCCTTACGAAGAGAATAAACATCATCAATGGAGATAGAGTTGGATGAGGTACCAATAGTGCAAAAAGAGGAGATGTGTCCCTTCTCACGGCATATGTAGCAAGTTCTTTTCTTCTCCTTCTTCTCACTAGATTTCTCCACAATGGGAGCATTGGCTTGTATCTTCTTGGGAAGTGGCATTTCTTCAACTTGAGGTTGAATATGAGTTTGGGCTTGAGGCCGCTTCCCTTTTTGCTTCTTCTTCAAAGGACAAGATCTAACATGATGCCTTTCAATTTTGCACTTGAAGCAAACAATCTTCGCCGGGTCTTTGACTTGTAATTGGCCCTTCTTAATCTTGTTGCTCTTGGACTTGTTCTTGTTGTTGGAGTTGAATCCAAGTCCACTCTTGTCATTGGGGGATTGTTGCACACTCAACATCTTGTCAATTTTGCATTTCCCTTCATGACTCTTTACCAAGTCGTTCTTCAAAGAAGTGACTTGGGCCTTGAGCTCTTTGATTTCCTCTACATGGTTAGTAACAACACAAGTACTAGAGGAAGTAGAACCTTCATTGTTAGAGCAACAAGGCAAGGAATATAATTCATCACAAGATTTAGCAATACTATGAGTGGATGAATTACAAGGACTAGCACATGGCAATATAGCATTTTGAGTAGTAGTGCTAGTATCCACATGAGGCTCACAAGGTGTTGCCTTAGATATGATAGCCTCATGAGCTAACTTTAGCCTATCATGAGAGGCTAGAAGATCCTCATGGGAGCTAGAAAGCTTTCCATGATTTTCTTCCAATTTACCATAATTGCAAGTTAGCAAATCAAGTTGAGCCCTTAGCTCAACATTCTCCTTCAAGATAGATGCTTCACAAGAAGTAGAGTTAGTAGCACAAGCATCATCACAAGACATATCAAGAAGAGAGGGTAACACAGCATGCTCTTTTAAATATGAAGCTTGTAGTTGCTCATATGACTTGGTGAGGATAGAGTGTTCGCTCTCCAAGGCCTTGTGGGCCTTGTCTAGATCATCTAGATCCTTAACAAGTTTATCATGACCAACACCAACTTTGAACTTTTCATTTTTAAGCAATTTTAATTTAGCTTTAGCATGGTCTCTTTCTTTAGTGAGTTTAGCAAATATTTCATTTTGAGACACCTCAAGGGTTTGAAGTTGCTCCTCAAGAGAGGCTACAGTCTCTTGTTCTTCTTCAAGATCATTCTTTAATGATGCTACATCATCGGCATACTCTCGTTCAAGAGCACCCTTTTTATCAATGGTGTTCTCATGCATCCAAATAAGTTTTTGGCTCTCAATAGCGGTAGTCAAGATTTCAAAGAAGTGAGAGCTAGCAATTTTATCTTTGTAAAGAACCTTGAATACACTCTCACCTTTATCGCGTAGAGAGACAACCCAATCCTCTTCTTCATATTCATCCTCATTCTTATCACCACGAGACATATTAGGTTCCATGGTAGGAGGTACCGTGGAACCCTTGGCCATAAGGCATATATGAGGACCGTGAGATAAAGATGAGGAGTTACTTGAGGCTCCTTTCAAGATCTTGTCTTGACCAATAGAATCTTTGGTTTCCTCTACATTGTTAGACACACAACAACTAGAGGAAATAGAATCATTTTTACCATGGCCACAAGACAATGCAAGCATATCATCATTAGATTTTTTCAAGCAACTTACACATGATATGCAAGGACTATCAACACAAGCATGTAAATCATTTCTAGTGCTAGATGTGTTTAAGTCCAAAGATGAAGCATTGCAATGAGATAGAGATGAAGAATCATCAATAGTAAGCTCAATATTAATATTGCAATTTTCATCACCACTCACCATATCATTACCTTGTGTCTTACCACACTTTGGTGAAGTGGATGAAGATGAGAACTCATCACGCCCGGAAGTGGAAGCAAAACAATCATCCTCAATGATAGTGGACACATCATATTTATCTTGAAGCTTTGTCCATAATTCATGAGCGCTCCCAAAAGGCATGATTGAAGAAGTAACTACATTACTCACAACAATGGAAAACACATGAGAAGCAAGAGCATCGAGACAAGAGTTTTTCTCCTCCTCAAGAGATAAATTTTAAGGATCCTTAGGAGAAGAAAAAACCATGTCAAGAAATCGCTCCATGTCCGGGGACATACGCCGCAAAATATTAAGCACATAAATTTTCCATAGATCATAATTTGTGCCATCAAATATAAACAAGTTATTGTGCGCTAATCCCCTAACCGACATCTTTACTCTCAAGGCGGTGAAGCCTAAGAATGAGAGACCTTGCTCTGATACCAATTGAAAGGACACGGATGTCGCCTAGAGGGGGGGTGAATAGGCGATTTAAAACTTTTACGAGATGGGCTTAACAAATGCGGAATAAAACTAGCGTTTGCTTTGTCAAGCCCAAAGCCTATAAACTATGGTTCACCTATGTGCACCAACAACTTATTCTAAGCAATGGTTCACCTATGTGCACCAACAACTTATGCTAAGCAAGACAAGCAACTTATGTGATATCAAAATATATATATAACTTCAAGCACGATGGCTATCACAAAGTAAAGTGCATAAGTAAAGAGCTCGGGTATAGGAATAACCGAAGTGACGCGGAGACAACGATGTAGCCCGAAGTTCACACTCTTGCGAGTGCTACTCTCCGTTGGAGCGGTGTGGAGGACAAGTCACTCCAAATGCACGAGGGCCACCGTATTCTCCTCGAGAATTCCCACCAAAAGGGATGTCCTCGATCCACTACGGGACCTTAGGAAGGTCACCGAACCCGCACAAAGCTTGGGGCTATCTCCACAACTTAATTGGAGGCTCCCAATAAATTGCCACAAAGGCCTTGCCCTTGAAGATTCTCCACAACTTAATTGGAGTCCCCAAGAACACCACTAAGATGCCACAAAGGCCTTGCCCTTGAAGATTCTCCACAACTTAATTGGAGTCCCCAAGAACACCACTAAGATGCCACAAAGGCCTTGCCCTTGAAGATTCTCCACAACTTAATTAGAGTCCCCAAGAACACCACTAAGATGCCACAAAGGCCTAGAATCCGTCTAGGGTTCCAAGAACCCAAGAGTAACAACCTTCTTGCTTTCACCTCCACGAATCACCGTGGAGAACTCAAACCGATGCACCAAATGCAATGGCAAGAACACCACAAAGATGCTCAAGTCCTTCTCTCTCAAATTCCAACAAAGCTACAAAAACTATTGGGGGAATAAGAGAGGAAGAACAAAGGAATTCACAAAGAACACCAAGATCAAGATCTAGAGAGTTCCACTCACAAAGAGATGGATTTGATTGGTAGAAATGTAGATCTAGATCTCCTCTCTCTTTTCCCTCAAGAATATGCAAGAATCATGGGAGGAATCAAGAACTAGGGCAAGCTTTGAAGTACAACAATGGAGGGGAGAGAGAGAAAGTGAACCAACCAGCCCAAGGAGGAAGAAGGGGGTCTTATATACCCCCTCCCAACGAAATATGACCGTTTGGAGCCTCCCAGGCCGGAAAATCCGCCCCCGGGCCGGATTATCCGCCCCCCGAAATCGCCCCTTGACTCGGGCCGGATATTTGGCCGGATATTTGCCCAGAATTGGCCATTCGGGCCGGATTATCCGCCCCCCCCAGAAAACTGCAGAAACACCAAAACTAAAACGGGCATAACTTTAGCATCCGGACTCCGATTTTGATGATCTTGGGCTTGTTTTGAAGCTAGGAACAAGCTCTACAAGATCATGCAGGAAACCATCATAGTCCAACAAGGGAGGATAGAAAAAAATGATGAAATGTTTGACCTATCTAAAAAAGACATACCGGTAAAACCTCCAATCTCGAAAATGCAACAAGTTGCCCGTGCAAAAACCATTCTTGATGAACTAGAGCTTGTCATGAGAATAAGAACAAGCTCTAAAACATAACATGGATAAGATCTAAATAAAACCAAGAAAGATGATGAACCAAACTCGAAAACGCAACAAATGATCTATGCGAAATCCGTTTTCGATGAACTAGAGCTTGTCATGAGAATAAGCACAAGCTCTAAAACATCACATGGATAAGGTCCAAATAACAACCAAGAAAGATGATGCAAGGATGCAAAGGTTTGAGATCTCTACGAACGATACGATCGAGTTACTCACTCGAGAGCCCTCTTGATAGTACGGCAACTAAACTATAAACCGGTCTCCAACTACACTATGAGACCGGTGAGAAAGAAACCCTATCAAGAGCAAACCTTATACTTGCGCATTCCACTTGAGCTCGATGCGACGATCTTGACCTCAACAAGATGGAACGTCTTTCTTGCTTGTGCTTGCTTGACGAAGTCTTGTGGATTGCTCCCCCATAATCCGCCATGGGAGAGCTTCTTCTTCGGCGCATCTTCACATAACCATGACCACCATGTGGATTGCTCCCCCATAATCCACCATGGGAGAGCTTCTTCTTCGGCGCATCTTCACATATCAATGATCACTATATGGATGGCAAGACTCAAGCAAAGGATCTCTTCGAGATGGCTCATCTTGAACTTGCACTTCATTTCTCCATGGCAAGCTTCAAGCTTAAGAACTCTTCGAGTTGGCTCATCTTGAACTTGCACTTCATTCTTCATTCTTCATCATATTGATGTCTTGAAGTAACTTGAGGGCTCACTTCATCTTCATCTTCAAGACATACTTGACACTTGATATCCTTCATCAATTTCTTCTTATTGCAACCTTGAAGCCAACAAATGGTTCAAGAATTGCCTATGGACAACTCCTACAAATATAACTCAATGCAAACATTAGTCCATAGGGATCGTCATTAATTACCAAAACCACACATGGGACCTCCATGCACTTTCAAGGGCCAAGCACATTGAGATTGATTTTCATTTTGTTCGAGAACGAGTGTTGAGGAAGCAGCTGGAGATTCGATTTATTCCTTCTAAAGATCAAGTCGCGGATGGGTTTACTAAACCATTGCCTTATCGAGCTTTTGAAGATTTCAAGCATAATCTGAACTTATCGAAGTTGTGATTAAGGGAGGGTATTAGAGATAGAGTTTGGGAACCGACTAGGATACGTTGTAGTAGTCCTAGTCTGTATAGAGTTCCACAATCATACGATGTAATCTCTCCCTATCTCCTCGATCTCTCCCTGTACCTGGCTACTATATAAACATGGCAATAGAGAGCTCGGAAACTATCCGAGTAGATTGAAATTACCTGATCATATTGTGTTCTTATAGTATGACTTATTTCTAATGCCTTCTCTAGCTGATGTGGCAGAGTAAGAACAGGCATACCTTCTCTACCATTGTACATGCCCTGCCCATGAAGTGAATCTAGCTTCACACTTTCTATACCCGATTACCATTTATCAGTTCATGTGATCTATAATTCAGGTTTTTGAGGATGTACTTCTGAATTCTGATGCCACCTCACGAAGTTATTATTATATTGGCAAATCAATGTGTTATGATATTCTTATGGTTCTGCCCTTCCATGCGCGAGGTGCATGGATCAAAATCTTGTATATGTACATTATAATATCTGATATAAGTTTTGAAACTAACGCATGGGACCGGCATGCTACGATAATAAAACTCCATCGTATAACCGCATTGCCTTTGTCCAATAACCCACCACTGAACTTTTTTTTTTTTAGAGGAACCCACTACTGAACTTGAGAGTTGTCCCTATCACTACAGGAATCGCTCGCTCGCTATGCCGACGGACGGAAACCTTGTGCCGATGGACGGCAGCCCTCGGCATAGCTTCTCGGGAAAGATCCGCCTCGGCAGAGCCACGTGTGCCGTCGGCGTAGACCCAGCCCTCGGCGCAGGCCACGCTGTCCTGTCCGTTAACTTTACATTTTTTGAATTATTTTTAATCTCTAACATGGATAATTTTAATTGTAACAGTACAATTAATCTTAGATTAAATTATCCCTCATAGTCAAACTTCTCACCCGGGTCACCCATTCTCCACCCCTAGCACGCTTAACATCTTCGTTCTTTTCGATTGAGCTTCCATCTTTTTCACGAAACATTGCTGATAATACTACCATATCAATCATATTAACCCTTAGATCGTGATATCACAACTCTTTATTATTTTGAATTTTAAATAATTATTTAAGTGATCACCTACACCTTTCCCGACTGATTGTTTCTTAAATCACAGTCGATTTTGTAGACTGTCTTGGTGTTTGTAAAATACTAGCATAAAAGGGCGCGGCGGCACGCCGCGCCAACCATCTAATGCAATGGTGCTAATAATTTTAAGATCACACTTGGATTGGTAAATGTAATGATTATTTTGTTGTTCAAACAATGATCTTCAAGCTGGTTGATAACCAAATCTGATATAGCTGTAGTGTGCATTGATATCATGTGCATAAAAGGCTGATCCTTAGAAAAGAGTATTGTATATTGATCATCATCATACTATAATGGGTGATCAATTGGTAGTTCCA
Source organism: Lolium perenne (assembly GCF_019359855.2). Lineage (NCBI taxonomy): Eukaryota > Viridiplantae > Streptophyta > Magnoliopsida > Poales > Poaceae > Lolium > Lolium perenne. Next base: position 229,881,976 of record NC_067250.2, read on the forward strand.
CACGGCAACACAGAAGAACCATTACATATGTAGAGCTTCGGTAGTAGCATGGATTGTTATACGAACAAAAGGCAGTTTCACGCTGATGCCTATGCACGATTTTAGCTCTCGGCTGAGAATTCTGTGTGCACAAGTACGTGTGTATGAACTAAATAGAATTCTTAATTGTTATTCTCCTTGCATAGAAGCTAAACAAAAAAGTGAGCAATAACATTCAACATTTTTTTCTCACGTGCTTTTGAAGAGGACGATAAATGCAATAGGCGCCAAAGGTGTGATCAAATGGTACATCAGCACACCGATACACTGCTACTCAGAGGTTTATTACATGGAACACATATGGATTAGTACGGGAATAAACAAAAGCAGACCCCAGCTTGTACATGCCCCGTGAGACGATATTACACAACACATTAGGTACGTGGATAAAATGTATATTTGCAAATTGCATCATACTTTGGAGCCAACTATCAAATAAAATGACAGGTTACCATGGCTGCCATCACAATAACTTAATTGCAAGGCATTGTTATACGGCGGAAGATGAACTGATCTGTCCTATTTTGCCTTCAAAAAATACATCCTGGAAAGTGCAGGTGTAAGAAACGACAATCACTTTTCTTGTGCCTTGGTAATCGTCAGAAGAAAGGACAAGAAAGGAGATGCAAGAGAAATCAGGTTTTTAGTTGGAGAGAGTAGCATCATGCATTTAGTGTATTTGACTTACTAAAATCTGCAAAGTATGAGTTGTACTGACTTAAGCAACTATTGGTTGTTAATTATCACAAAGTTGCACAGTTGTTTTCTGTACCGGTTTATTTTGCAAAGAAATAGTGAAGTACCAACAAATTAAGGAAGCTGACGACACGCCGAATAGAGTCCTTCCATTTGACGATTCACGAAAAATACCAACCACCTAAAAAAGGATATACCAGATTAGTTTAGTATCGAATGATCGTTATCCATTTTGATACAAGAATGAGGTGTATCATACGGCATTGACGTGTGATCAAACCCTATGACATATGAAAATTGGCTTTCTAACAAACTTATATCACCTACAGAATGAGAAATGGACAAAGATTGATGAATTTATCAAAGCGTAGCTCACCTCACAAGATACCGTTTCTCTTCAAAAGAGTAACACAACTGTCAGCCTAGAATAAATATGGGTAATCCACTAACAGTGAATAAATCTAGGTTCATTTTTTCACTCTAAGTCATATGAACTGATTTTAATAGCAACCAAACGAAACCATAAGCTGGAAAGGAAGTTCACAGATTAATTTGCCATTTTTATCACCCATGAGTTTACATTACCAAATTTTCAGACAAACTCAAGCTTACATATCCTACGGGGGGCATGGGTGAGTACCCACCATACACCTAGTAAAGCATTAAGCAGAAAATATTGACAACACACAGACATATATATCCAGCTTTGCAATTAACAACGGAACATGCTCCAACAGTTTCCATGAGACATCAAGAAGCCAAGATGCAACCAAAGGAAAGCACACCATGGCGTAAAATAATATGCAGCCATCTTTTTGCCATAATTTCTAAGAGCATTTGATAATGAGAATAAGCATATGTGGCCACACTTTTCAGATCCGAGAAACTGCATGTACCCAAGACTCGAAATTACCTAAACTACTGTCTGGAACAGTACATATAATGCGCATATCTCGTGCACATCTATCAACACTTATGTCACTGTGTATTGGCAATCAAATCGGGATGCACAATTATTCTGTGCTTCCACATATTTATTAACCTGAAAATCATCTTAACTCTTGGAAGTGTGAACACACAAGACTAAGAAAAACATAAATCAGAAATGCAATATTTTGAATTAAGAGTGCACATGACCAAGGAAGGAAAGTGCTTTAAATAAGCATCTCTAAAGACATATAGATCATAAGTCGAATATTTGGCATCTATAAAGCTTCAGGAGGCCTATAGCTCAATAAGGCTCGTGATGAGGTGCTAAAAGCATGTATAATAGTGGTTTTATAATAGCTTTTGACTGTGATACCAAGAAACAATCTACAATATGACTGACACCGTTTGGTGACACCACATAGCACAAGAGTTATTTGGTCTCAGCTGAAAAAGTAAGTTCACTTTTCTATCTGAGAGATCTGCTACCTGATACCAAGGAAACATGAACAACAAGTTTAGTACATAAATGAGCATCTTCCGATGTGATGTGATGAAATAAAATTTTATTATGTCATTGTTTGAATCCCTAGGATGCTAACATGGCACAGAATTTTCAGCACTAACAGTAATAGGAAGTGCATTTTCTTGTCAAATAAATAATATTCTAGTAAAATAAAATAAAAATGTCAAATAAAAAATTTGCTGGCAAATCCAAGTCTGGCCAGAAAATTTTACAAAGCATCTACGTACACATCAACTGTACAGAATTTTCGAAGAGAGACAAACATGCGTAAAAATGAACATAGTAACTACCTCTGTATCAGCCCCTTTTTTACACATACTGTTGATGTGACTGTCAACCGTCATAGAGCTTTCTTTAATTTTAGCATGTGTGTCCTGTAGGCAAAGAAGAAGGCAGATGTATACAGATTAACACTGAAGGATCCTAAAGACAAACATGGCCTTGTGCAACAACATCAAATGTGGCAAACCAAAACATACATATGCATGCTTACTTGTTATCGAGCAAGAATCCCACGGCTAGACGATGCTCACGTTTGGTTCGTCGAAATACTACCTCGGAGATGTCGTCTTGACCTGAAAAGAAAAAGGAACAGTTCTGATCAAACCAGAACCTTATTGCCAAATTTCCACCAAAATGCAAGGGAAAAATCCAGAGTTGTACATAAGGAGATGAAAATGCCATCGACCTTAAACATGACATGGTGCTAGCTGTTGTTCACCACCATGAGATTGCAATAGCATGGCCAATCCAGCTCGACTATGCGTAAACATTTGACACACAGGAAAATGACACAAGTTCAGTTAACCACTTTACCTGTAGAAGGTTGAAGGAAATCTTACGAACTTCTTGGTACTTACGTACACAGGATGGTGAGGTCGTCCAGGTAAACCGAGATCAGCGTCCTGCCTCCCTCAATTGCGACGCCTGTCACCACATACGGAGAAGAAGCCACTATATGCATGAATCGCTGCACTGGAAGAGATAGAGGCAAACAACACATCATTAATTGTATAGTAGAATTTGGTAGCTACTTTTTGTTTAATTGACTGATCAAACTACCTGTAGAGAATTGCAATGATATCAATCATGGTGAGAATATGCCCTTAAAAGACCTATGCATGTATACATAGACCAACCTCCATCGGCCCGTCCATGCTGTGAAACGCAGCACATAATTTTTGGAAGTAGGCTAGCCAGTATTGTTTCATTACCGGGTTGGTCTGCAAGTAGATACTTGACCTTCCTTTAGCACATATATTTTGTTCCTGAAAAATAGCGAGAGATTATCAAAATCGCTAAAACAACACCAGACCAGTAAATGGGATTAAACAAAACCAATCAGAGTTCAAATATTTCTCTCAAACTCCCATGCCAAATTTATAGATCAGGAACTAATGCTTAGATGTGGATCTTTTGGCCTGACAAAGTGACAATCATGTACACTAAATTATGTAAAGTGGTAATTAGTAAATTCTCCTAACTTGCTTTATGCAAATTTCAAGCAATCACTTTACATATTAGGCTAATCGATAGCACAGAAAATCTCTATGCTATCAAAATAATATAAATGAGCTTGCATAAACAGATCTGAGTTCAATTCCTCCTAACTCCCTAATATTTTGCTAGATACACATTTTTTTTATTCTATTTGTAACAACAACAAAATTAAGGCATTACTCACAAAAGCAGCATCAACTGAAGCACTTGGGAAATATTTTCTTCAGAGGAAAGACTGAAAAAGACTAATTAGGTCCTGCTCCCATGGCAGACGATCTGTCTCTGCATGCTTGCAAAATTTGGACCACTCTGCATGCTTGCAAAATTTGGACCAAGGATGCAACGAATTAACACATAGCAAGAAATGCACAGTTGCATACCAATGTAATCCTACGGGTTCTACCCTGCAGACAGTTCCATCTGAGTTCTACTCCGTATCATTTAAGACGGAAGACTCTTTTTTACCACATCCTCTAATTAGCACAACAGATGTTAGAATCATAAATAAAAACTCCAATATTAAGAGGACCCAAACGCTGCTGCTCCAGCAAACACACTGTGATTCCAAGTCGATTTTTTCGTGAAGGCAAATCCCTGCACGAAGCCCCTGCCCAAACCATGCAACCCAATCGACACAACGACAAAATTCACCAGATTTGACACTCACCTGCCGTAGAGGTTTGGGGTGTCGGGCAGGTTTCCCATCAAATTGGCCTGGAGATCTTCAACGCCGGTGTGGAAACCATCATATCTTCAATGCCGGCGTGGAAGGGCTCCTCTTGTTGTCGTCGCCTCAAATCTCTCACCCTGCCGCCCATACGCCGCTGCTCGTCAAGAGCCAAGATTCGTGAGTGTAGGCCCATCCCGCCACCGTAGCACCGGGTCGGAAGCTTCACCCCGCTCGGTGTGCCGCCTGCCATCCCCTTCTCGCTGGAGACAGATGCCGGTGCCGATTTCGACCTCGCCCTGTTAACCCCTAGAGCTGTGGGTCGAGGGCGGGGTCCTGGTCCTCCTGGAGCGCCCATCACCCTACGTAGGGAACAGGAGAGGAGGAGGATGCGGAGACACCCTGTGGTGGCTCTCGACGTGGCTAGGGAGGGGATCCCTCGTCTGCGCGCCGTTGTCTCCCCTGTCGGCGCCCTGCTCCGCCGCAGCCCGGCTCTCCTCCGACCCACGCGTCCTTGCGCCTTCCGGTGTCTACCTTGGCCCCAAGCTCGCCCCGCGCCTCACGCGCGACGCGCATGTCCTCGACGGCGCCCGCGGGTCTCGCCTCTTCTTGCTCATGTGCTACTCGTCCCTGACCTCGGCAACCCCTTCGTGAAACTGTGGCCGACGTTTGCTCAGGCGGAGAGAAGAGATAGGAGAGATGGGGAATCAAGAGATCGGGGGCAAATTGGCCGGTAGGCTTGGAACTAATGCAACGTTAAGCGGTCGGGTACCGCTTTGACCATAGCGTAACAATGCTACAGCCACGCGTCGAAAGAAGGCAAAAAGGAACTGTATAGTTGTTTCCGGTCTTCTTACAAATCCTAGAGAGCACCAAAAGTATACACAGAGAAATCACTACGGGCAGTAAACTGTCCAAGTGCATACGTGTCAACTCCGCATTAACCCTCAAAAAAATTCAAAATTTTGAGAAAAAAGATGTTTGTTGCCAAATAAGTATAGTATATATTTCCTCCTCGGAACCTTTTTTATTTTTTAATTTAATTTTTTAATGCCATGAAGTTTTGTTTGAACTTTTTGAACGTATAGTACAATCGCGGACATGTTTTTTGAACCTCATGAACATTTGAATCGTGAATAATTTATTCAAATCCTAATTTCTTTGCAAATACATGAATTTCCAAATCTGGACTTTATTAATTGTGAACTTATTTAAAATTTGAACTTTTATTCTATTTAAATGAAAATACAAATAATAAGAAGAAAAGAACATAAAAACAAAGAGAAAGAAAAATAAGAGGAAAAACCCAGCAGAAAACAGAAAAACCGGGCAGAAAGAAACCGAACCTGGCCGCCCGTGGTATATGCGGATCTGTTTTGTTGCTTCGTGCCGGTGTCCGGTGATATGCGGCGGCGGCCCAGCGTACTGGCGTTGTCCGGCGGTGCCCCGGTTCTCCTGTCTTCTGGTTTCCCTCCGGCGGAGATGCCGTGCGAAATCCTGGCGGAGTGATGCAGCTGATGGGATCGATCCGGCGGCGCGATTTGGTAGGCGGGCACGAGCTGCGAACCAAGTGCGCACCTGCTTGTGCTGTTGCCTCTGTACGTATCACTCCTGCTGCTGGTCCACGCTCTGTTTAACCTCTCAATCTGTCATTGTTCCTTTCAGTTGCTTTTACATTCAATTTCTCTATGCACCTTCTGCAAAGTTGCACTTGCAATAGAGCTCCTACTGCTGCTTCTACTGTAAAAAGAAGAAGATATGGATGAACTGAATCATAAAACAGTGCGGCAATACAAGTGTTTGAACCTTCCTGAAACTAGCCCCCCCCCCCTTTTTTCCTTTGTATAAATTAAAGCATATTTATGTGTTTGTGTTCTTCACAAATATTTATTCATCTCATTCTAGTAATTTCTATTATTGTCTATTTGTGTTTGAAGTTTTGCCACATATTTGATTACGTGTGTGCACATTACTTCTAGATCTTTTTACCTTGGGTTTCAGCTGCTCCCCTAAGCAATATTTTGCACCCAATAATATGATGTTCTTTCTGCCTGCAAGGAAAACTAACACATTTCTTTAATTTACAAACGTAAGGAAACTATATTTTATAGACTTCATTATTGAGTTGTAATGTCTCATTCTTTTTGTGGTAGGTTAGAGTGTTAGACTGAGCGCTGCACTAGACACATTCTGCGGTCAAGCATTCGGTGCAAAAGAAAAAGCTTCTATAGGTGTGCACACACAGAGAGCTACTCTAGTGTTATTTGCCATATGCATTCCAGTGTAAGTAGTGTGGAATTGTACCGAGCCTATACTGATCTTCATTTGACAAAATCGAGAAGTTTCCTCCGTGGTTGGTTCCTACATCCGATGGATGATCCCTTGTTTAATGCCAGACTAGGTTCCTGAACAATCAAGGGGCCGTGCTTCCCTTGATGCTTAGCTCATTGCTCTGTTCTGTGCTCAATGTACCGCTGTGCTGGCTTCTCGTTCTCAAGTCTCCTCTTGCCAACAAGGGGGCTGACATGGCTCTCCCTATCTCATATTGGTTCAATACCATCTTGCTTGCTCTTTATATCAAGTACTCACCCACTTGCAAGGAAACATGGACTGGGTTTTTAAGGGATGCCTTCCACCATGTGCCTCAGTTCCTCAAGCTTGCTGTGTCATCAGCATTAATGATATGGTGAGTACTTTCAATTCTAGCAAGCCGATATATTAATGTTAGTCAGTTTTTGATTAGATTCTTGTTTATCTTGCTTTTGTCTGACCTGGAAATTTTGTTAATCAAGTCTAAGATTCTGGGCGTTGGAGCTTCTAGTGTTTCTTTCTGCTATTCTGCCAGACCCAAAACTCGAAACTTCTGCATTCTCGATCACGTAGGTTTTGTTATTTCTTTTCTCTTGAAAAGTACACAAATTTGTTTGGATTTTACTGATACTAGCATGTTTTGATCTCATAGGCGTAATACATCATCAATTGTTACCATGATCTCTGTTGGTTTGAGCACTTCCGCCAGGTAAGTTAACCAACTGTAAATTTACAATTCTTTTGCCCAACAGTTTGGTCATACAATTATTTGTTTTCAGCATACGTGTCTCAAATGAGTTGGGCGCCGGTCATCCAAAACAAGCGCGGAAAGTTGTATTAATTGCTTTGTTTATAGCTACTTCTGAAGGCTTGAGCGTACCATCACTTCTAGTGCTGTTAAGAAATGTATGGGGAAAGGTTTATAGCAACGAAACCAAAGTTGTAAAGTATGTGGCCAATATGTAACCCTTGGTTGCCATTAGCCATCTTTTTGATTGAACACAGTGCTTGTTTGCAGGTACGTAAACATTTTATTTTGTTTATCTACAAGTGTACCATTACCTGCAATTGTTAATTCTAATATACCTGTCAGCCACATTTTGGAAATCCTTGCACATATATTAGACTTCTCGGCATGCTTTTAAGTTTTATCACATGGCAAACTACGACACCATGTGTATCTCATGATTTAAATAGAGTTTGAACTTTTCAACAGAAAAATTGAGATTTAGGTTAGCATTTGTCACTGTTAATTAATTTTGTTAAATGCACGCGTACTATTAGAATCATATACCTAAAATCCAAGGGCTGTACCATTCCTCAAGGTTAGAACTTCACCCATGTGTCAGGGATAAATGCGGGCACAAGTGAACCATTTGTAGAGCCCATGGATCGACTAAATTAAAATTCTGTTGCCGAATGTTTTTGAGAATGGTATTTCAGAAGGAAAATTTGTGTTTCATTTTGAATGTCAATTACGTTTCAAAACATAGACCTTTGGAATACAAGGATATTGTTTTGTTTTGGAGCAGAGGGGTGCACTATTGCTTACTTGTCCTTGTAAAGACATGAAAAAATTATGGGCTGCAGTGAGTGGTACTCGTGTGTTCATCATTATTTGGATTGCTAGGTACATTGAGGCGATGTGGTTTGCAAAAGATAGGTGCAATAGTAATGATAAGAACGTTGTACGTTATCGGTATTCCTCTTTCAGTTGTTTTGGGCTGTGCTATTCACCTGATCAAAGGTACTTACACTATTCTTCGGTTAAAATTCTTTACTGGTGAAGTTCATGAGCTATAATCAAGTGATATTGAATAGCCCATGAAGTTACTTCCGTATTTGTGTTGCTACTAAAAAAGTAACTGTCAATTCTTTGTCACTGTTGGAGCAGGGCTTTTGGATTGGATTCATCATCGCACTGTTCGTTCAAGATTTGATATTTGGAATGCTATTTTCATGCATTAGCTGGGAGAACCTGGTAAGTTGCATAGATAATAAATTGAGTTGCACTTCAGCTGTCTTTTACAGGTCGATAAGTTCCATATATACTGTTTTAAGAGCATCTCTAGTAGTGCCCGTATAAACACGAACCGAAAACACGGAGTTCGGTCTCCCGAATTTTTCAGTTTCGATGATTTTTGTCGCGGCGCAGAATAGAAACCGAAAACGCGAACTGAAAAATGGAAATCAAACGTCGTGGGAAATTTTGCTCCGATGAACCATGCGAAATGAAACAAAATTTTGCTCCGATCGAGCTACATTCGAACATAATTTACATATACGAATCAAAATAGTAACTAAACCTACACCTGCGCGCTAATTTGATCCAAAATTGGCCCCGGGATTGTCACCGGGGCTCTACGCGTGGCGGAGGAGGGTTTTTGCGCCGGCGACGCCTATGCGACGACAACTGCGGCCACCTCGAGTGACGCCGCCTCCGTCGAGCTCCCGCAGGTGAGAGCTAGCCCGTCTTCCTCGTTGTCTTTGCTATCGCTGCGTGGCGGAAGCGCCGGCAGCGGCGGGCTGCACGAGCCGGCGGGTGGGGCGTCAGATTCCCCATTGCGCGCCTCGCAGCGCGGCGGCCGGCGCGCGAACCTGCACGGCCACCTGCGGGCCGCCCACTTCCACGCTCCGTCGGAGCGCGCCAGCCTCGCGCGGCGCGCCTCCGACTGCACACCTGACAGACGCGGCGGCGAGGCTCCGCCGCCGGTTCGGCCACCTCCCCTACCGAAGACGGCGACGAAATTGCTCGCTGCAGGTCGAGACTTTTCGCGGCGGAGCGGCGGCAGGGAGTAGGGTTTTGTAACCCAACTCGCCTCTCCGCCCTGTATAAATAGGGGGTGGCCGTCCAGTTTCTCGGACCCCCAACCCATTTTACGTGCCAGGCCGCGAGTTTGGGCTCCATTCCAGGCCTCTTTCGGCCCGAATCCATATTCTCGTCGGAAAAATACGGATCCGGCTCGTTTTCGGTTGCTGTTAGAGTTGCTCTAACATGCACAAGATCACACCAAATACACGACTAACGTGTTCTAGTTTGTGTTATAAGAAAGCAGTTGACCTTATTAGAAGGCATCGTGCATTGAGGGATTGCCAGGCTAACCTCGAACAGTCAGTTGAGTTTGGATTTACATTTATATTGTTTCCTTTTCTTATAGGCTGCCAAAGCTAAAGAGAGAGTATACGATTCCATTTCAAAAAAAGAAAACATCTCTGAGGACAGTTTGGCACAACTTAAAGGTGTAAGGAGTACCGTACAAGAAGAAGATCACGTATGTCCACCACACATGCCTTGATCAGAAAACCAAGGGACGTGGACAAAGTTTCGCCTCACATGCCTTGATCAGAAAACCAAGGGACGTGGACAAAGTTTCACCGACTTGCTCCTTGGGCAGATCCTAGAAGTAAATGATCTGCCGCCTTTACCTAACTGTATTGGTTGTATCGCCTTGATGTGATTTTGAGGCAATAAAAGCTTACTGTAGAACACTTATAGTGGGAGTAACTAAGTGTCCAACTCACCAAATTTGCTTATGTGGCAGTGAGTTAATAAGGAGAGAGAAGGATACAGTAACGTAGCTACTACTACTACTTTTACATCACATTTCACAAGATATAATGAGTCTATAAGCTAATTAATAAAGACAACTATGATACTATTTTGATGTTACTAACCACTATAAATGTAGTAACATAGAGTAGTAACATGTGACATGCACATGTTACTACTCTATGTTACTTCCCATTATGACTAGTGTTAAAGGTTAGTCTTCTAAGGCATACCATAGATGCGCCCGTCGTGCTGATAAGGCTCGGAACAACCGTCTAGGCGCAGCGGCACGACGCATAGCAACGGGCTATCGGTGGAGACGCAAACGCGGTCCAAATATATGTCGGGGATGCATCTATGCGGACGCTGCCCGGTCGCACCGCTCGACCGCTCGCTTCTCCCACGGGCCCGCCTGGCAGCGACCTGGCTCGATGTGTCTTCTCAGCTGGCGCAAATTTAAGCACAACAACTGTCTGGAATGGCAACCGGCGGAGTGGCAACCGCGTCGATCGACGAGCGAACCGCCGAAATGGAGCGTGAACTCGTAAACCGTCGCGGAAGAGCAACAACATTTTTTTTACGTGCCGCCATTTATCCCCACTCAATATAAAACCCCTACGTCTGCGCATTTGATCTCCAACCGGCCACCGCCATTCATTTCTAGGACCGACGGCGCTATGAGCAACCTCTCTTTGTCATCAGACTCCGATAGCGAGGGGAAGCTGCTGGGATGGCGACATTGGTGGAATAGAACTGGCACGCCAAGCACCTCTAGCTTCCCACCGTGGGACGGCTAGGAGGAGGAGGGAGATGACGTCGCCGACGACGGCCATGAGGAAGAGGAAGAGGATGAAGAGGCCATGTGGGCACGACTGGCGGCTGAGGAGGCGGCGGCAAAGAGGGAGGCAAGGGCCGGGTGAAGGCGAAAGTGGAGGCGCAGTCGGCTTGCACCGACTACAAGGAAGACACCAAGGACGACTCATTGGAGGGGACACAAGCTCATCGGATGCGACGAGCTTTTCCGAAGAGGTGACGAGCAGGAAGCGCCTCCGTGAGGATGATGAGGCGGGGACTTCTAAAAATATGTAGTTTGTTTATGTAATTAGATTAAAAATTATTTTGAACATCTTTTTCGTTGTTTATATGTTAAATTTGTTTCAAAATATTGCACTACTTTGTGTTTGAGATGAGTTTAAATAGAGAACATGGCCGGCTTCGCCGAACAAAATACATTGGGCCGCTAGAGCTGTCCTAGACACAAACGGACAAGCTTGGCCTGATGACCATTTCGTGTACGCGGGCTGACGCAAACAGGCGCAGCCAATCGTCTTATTTGCATCGCTTCATTGAAGATGTCCTGAGAGGTTGAGAGACCCTAGAGTCCAATCATAGATCTTCGCGGTTGTCTTATCATGTCATCTTCAAGGGGGCCTCAAACAGTGGGCTGTACACCACCATATCATCTTCAAGAGGGATCTCAAACAGTGTTTGGTACACGTCCCTCTCTCAATGATCCTCAACATGTTCACCAACGCTGACTTTATTTAGAGGTAGGTCATCTTTTATAGCTGGGAAACTATGGAGTGTGGATTTTTTGTAGCTCGAGCTACATGTCTTTTTTTGAAAAATTTAAAAATAACATTTAAATGTGTCAAAAAATCTGTAAAAACCTAGATTTAGTAGACAATGTTCTATTCTACCAGTACTCAAAATTTAAACTTGATATACCTCATATTCGGGGCTGCACAAAAAATAACAAAATCTGAAAGATTTTGAAGTTTTGAAAGTTTGTACTACTGGCTATTATAGATTTCTGAATTTGTCATTTTGGCACAGCTGCGAATATAATTAAGGTATTTCGAGTTGAAAATTTGCACGTTTGTAGAAGGCAACATTTTCAATTACAGATTTTCTAGGAACTTCAAAATGCAGTTTTCAAATTTTTCAAAAAAGGGTCCACATGTACCTCAAGCTACATTTGTGGTTTTCCGGAAACCATGTACAGTAGTATGTTAATGCACTTGTGAGCATGTCAAAAAGTTAGAAGCATTCACCGGAAATATGCTAATCGGTGAAAAGGGTAGCTTGCAGCAAGATTGTTTTTAAAGGAAGCTTGCACGTTGCAACCACGGGCAGAGTTTGTAAAAGCCAACCCACGGCAACTAATGTGTATTCCACGTATGCAAGACCTAGAGGCTAAGAGGACTTTACCTATTTCGTCTCTATATAAGTACACCCTGAACTGAAACGGCAATCATCATGTGAGAGAGAGAGAGAGAGAGAGAGAGAGAGAGAGAGAGAAGAGGGGGGAGAGAGAGAGTATTTGTGAATGGAGGTAGGAGATGCACTAGACGAGATGAAGAGGCAGTTGAAGCTCGGGTTGCCAATTTCCTTCACGAATGTGCTCAACACGAGCCTCCTATTCGTGTCTCTCATGTTCGTCGGTCACCTGAGCGACAGCGAGCACGTCTTCGCCGGCACAGCGTTGGCCACCAGCTTTTCTTTTGTCACTGGATTCAGCATAATGGTACGTATATGCATCTCCCCTCTCCAGCATGATGTTTTGCTTCGTTCCGTTACAAGAACTATGTTCATGGCTTCATTACTCATTGACTCGTAACAATTAACAAGCTCTAGATATGTAGCACGCCAGCCAGTACCCGTAAGAGTATTTTACCACGTACATTTGTGGTGGCTATCAGTGGCGGAGGCATGATTTTTATATCGGGTATGCAAAGTCAAATAAATTGTTTTTCAACACAATAACACTATAAGAAATGGAAGCTCAAATTTCATCAGAATATTACTGTTGGCGTCGAGATCAAAGTAATCTTTGGTTTCTTTGCAGCCTTCAAATCACTGCACTTTCCTTGCTTCTTCTTGTTCTTCATTATTAGACCTACAAGTAATATATAATTTTTAAAAACTAATTAAGGATCATCCTCCACAGTTGGGGGAAATAAAAAACAGAAATTAAAATTTCTGCAAGTTCCCCTGTGGGTGATTAAGTGCTGCTGATGCCGCAGTGCCGCCGTAGCCGTTCCTTCCGGAATCAAGATATGCCGCCGTGGTTCAATGCCATCTTGCTTGCTCGTGTGCCGCCAAGAGAATCGAACGCGGGGCTGTAGTCTGTAGAGAGTGGAGGAGCGCCGGAGGGTGTGTTCCGTGCAGCATGTTGAACATGTTGAAAATGACACTACTATGTATATACAAGCATATATACAGCTAATGGGTATGCATACCTAATAATTTTTACAATTTTTTTTGGGAAAATAATTCATGGGTCTAGCTCATGGGTATGGATTGCTTGCCAATGCTATTGCTGCAAGTCGCCACACACCCAGTCACATATGGAGAACCTGTGTCGCATTGTCTTCATTGCTACCAGGACTCTCTCCGCCATTACCAACCTCCGATTGTAGTCTCCATGTGTCTAGAAAACCGTGATGAAAAAAGGCTTCTAGTAAAAACGTGATGAAATATGGAGCATCATCCTTCTTAGTCAATCCTGTCTCCAGGAAAAAAATCCCTACAACTAGGCATAGTTTTAGTCATCATATTGATTGTATTTGGAATGATGACTCTCTAGATTTTTATTTGCTGAACTCATAAATGATATAATTGTGTTTGAGATTCAATAAAATACGCCGAATGGCTTTCCCTAAAAAAAACATAATTGGGGCCAGAACCATATCCAGAGATACAGTACTTCCACTTGGGCACTCAGCGTCCCAAGCTTAGCTTCCCTTCAAATTCTTCCTCGGAAAGCAACTTTACATGAGCCTGTTTACTTTTTTATATTATCTGCACACATCTTGAAGGTATTATTGCCTCCTACATCCTTTGAGGCTGGTTTTCTTTCTTAAACTGTAGCCGGTTCTGTAGACCAATAGGGAAGGCCAATCATTTATTTTCTTTCGGATTCAGCTTAAATATATATGGATGCAATGAGAACCATAAATTGCAGTTCTAATTCAGTTTTCAGCCGGAATAATTTAATGTAAATATATTTACTGCTTGACTGGCTGACTTTGTAATACTAAGCTAACCAGATATCTTCAATGGCTTACTGCTCCCTAGGACTATAAATATACCACTGTAGTCTTACAATACATTGGTATAGTCCAAGCGTATTGTTGGCAATATATGTGTTTGACCTTCCTCAAACTTATGTGTTTGCCTAGTGTCCTCATAAGCTAAACTACTTGAGTTTTTTCCTTGCTTAATTTGAACCTTCTTAAGTACATTTATGTGCTTGCATTCTTTGAAAAATATTTAACCATCTATACTAGTAATTTATATTGTTGGCCTTCAATTATTTTAACACATATTTGATGATGTGTGGCCACGTTACATCAAGAATTTTGACCTTGGATTTCAATTGGCCCTGTAAGAAATAATTATACATTCGACAGAAAATACCAATTCCCGGAATGGTGTGCTTACGAGTTAGTACTATATTTTACTATCACCTTATATAAGTTCCATACATGCACCTGAGGGTATGTTTTTCTTCGTGTCTAGAAAGAAAACCAACAATTATTTATTTAATATGCAGATGTAGCAAAACATATATTTTACAGACTTCATTATTGCGGTATAATGTTTCATTCTTTTTTATGGCAGATTGGACTGAGCAGTGCACTAGACACATTCTGCGGTCAAGCTTTCGGTGCAAAAGAAGAAGCTTCTGTTGGTGTACACACGCAGAGAGCTATGCTAGTGTTAATAACCATCTGCGTTCCAGTGTCAGTAATGTGGAATTTTACAGAGCCTATACTGATATTCATTCGACAAAATCGTGATGTTTCTACCGAGGCCGCATCCTACATCCGATGGCTGATCCCAGGACTATTTGGTTACGCACTCGTTCAATGCCAGACTAGATTCCTGAACAATCAACGAGTAGTGGTTCCCTTGATGCTTAGCTCATTGATCTGTTCAGTGCTCAACGTACCGTTGTGCTGGCTTCTTGTTTTCAAGTCTCCTTTTGCAAACAAGGGTGCTGCCATGGCTCTCTCTATCTCATATTGGTTCAATGCTATCTTTCTTGCACTTTACATCAGATTTTCACACACTTGTAAGGCAACATGGAAAGGGTTTTCGAGGGATGCCTTCCACCATGTGTCTCAGTTCCTCAAGCTTGCTGCCTCGTCAGCATTGATGCTATGGTGAGTGCTGGCCGTCCTCCAACGTCATTCTTTAATCTTAGTCAGTTCTTTATGTGTAAATCCCTCTTTCATCTAGCTGTTGTCTCACCTGAAATTTTTTTTAATCAAGTTTAAGATTCTGGTCGTTGGAGCTTCTAGTGCTTCTTTCTGGTATTCTCCCGGACCCAAAACTCGAAACTTCAGCATTCTCGATTACGTACGTTTTTTTCCTTTCCTTGTGTTATAAAAATAATACACAAATTTATCTAGATTTTACTGACACTGGCATGGTTTGAATGCATAGGCGTAATACTTCATCAATCGTTACCATGATCGCCTTTGGTTTGAGCAGTTCTGTCAGGTAACTTGAAATCTAGAGTTCACATTGTAACTCCACAATTTTTTGCGTAACACCTTGGTTATACATTTCATTTGTCTTCAGCATACGTGTATCAAACGAGTTGGGTGCTGGTCGTCCAAAAGAAGCGCGCAAAGTTATATTAATAGCTTTGTTTATAGCTACCTCTGAAGGCTTGAGCATGTCCTTACTTCTAGTCTTGTTAAGAAATATATGGGGAAAGCTTTATAGCAACGAAACCAAAGTTGTGAAGTATGTGGCCAATATATTGCCTTTGGTCGCCATTTGCCATATTGTTGATTCAATACAGTGCTTGTTTTCAGGTATGTACATGTTTTTATTTATTTATCTACACAAACAAACCTATCAGGAAAATTTTGCAAATCATTACACATAGTTGGGCTACGATTCATGATTATATCACATGGCAAATTATGACACAATGTGTTTGAATAGAAATGGACATAAATAATCCAATAGGAAAATTGACTAACTCATGAAAATATTTACTTTACATTCCCTGTTAATTAAAGCATATGAGCTAATTTTGTCAATTGCATAACTACTAGTAAGTTTATGGTGATTAGAACCATTGCACAAGTGCCATGAAAATTAAAGGAATGTACCACTCCTTAAGGTGATAGTTTCTCCCTTGTGTTAGTGATAATAATTTGCGGGGAATGAAATGCACCATTTGTGGATAATGATTCCATTAAATTAAACTTGTATAATTATTTAGATGATGGTAACAAGGAAAATTTGTGTATCACGTAAAATGTCAATTAAATTTCAAACTATGTATCCGTGAAACCAGGACATGGTTTTGTTTTGGACCAGAGGGGTGCACAATTGCTTACTAGTTTATGCAATCAGTGGTACTCATATATTCTTCACTTTTCTGGATTTGTAGGTACATTAAGGGGATGTGGTTTGCAAAAGAAAGGTGCAATAATAATTTTAGGAACAACGTACATAATTGGCGTCCCTCTTTCAGTTGTTTTGGGATTTGTTGTTCATATGAGAGCGAAGGTACTATACCATATTCTTTGTAAATTTATTTAACTGGTGAAGTATCTGGCTATTAATGTAAGATAATTTGATTATCCCATGAAGGTATTTATATAATTGTGTTGTGATAAAAGTATACCTTTCAATTCTTTGTACTGTCAGGGCTTTTGGATCGGGTTCATCATCGCATTGTGCGTTCAAGATTTGATATTCGGAATGGCATTTTTATGCATTGATTGGGAGAACCTGGTAAGTTTTATATTTAACAAATAGACATGCATTTTTACTATTTGCATCAGATCCAGAAGTTACATCTACTATCTTAAAATAAGATCACACCAATTCCATGACTAACACGTTCCAGATCCAACTAGGAGAAGGCGGTTAACCATAATAAAAGTACAAGACATCCTGCATTTAGAAAATTGTTCACTTAAATCTCAATCAATCGTCAATTGAATTTGGATTCATATTTATATTGTTTCGTTGTTTTATTTATAGGCTGCAAAAGCTAAAGAGAGAGTACATATTTCCATCTCGCAAAAAGAGAACGTCTACAATAGAGAGGGTGAGACAGATATAGGGCAACTTCAAGGTATAAGGAGCACGTAACAGAAGAAGATCATGTTTCTCCACCCCACATGCCTTGATCAGAAAACCATGGGACGTACGTGGACAAAGTTTAACCTAGTTTGCTCCTTGGGCACATCACAGAAAAAAAAACTATTGCCTTCAGCTTATGCCCCATAACTGCAAATTTTAACTATATTTCTTGTACCACCTCGATGTCATCTTTGAGTTAATTAAAACTCCCTTTAAAGCTTAGTCTCTAGAAAGCATACAATTGATGCGCCCGTCGTGCTAATACGGCTCTGAACACCCTTGCTTGTGGCCCTATCATTTAGTCCCCGTACATGCCACCGAACATCCTAAGGTCAATGGACATGGTGAAAACATTTACACTCGAGGGAAGTCCTTGGAAGTCATACCTCAATGTATCTTACACTTGCCCGGTGACATAGGCATCCCGAATGGGCCTGCCGAATAAAGTAGCTGAGGATGGCTGAAGGCCCATGACCCAACGTTTATGAAGCCCGGAAGCCCAATAAACATCGATATGGAAAATAGAGATAGGTTAGGAATAAAGAGTCTTGTAATAACACGGGCAGGATTCAAATAACCTCCCGGACTTTGTAACTTGTACGATACGAAAGTCACGGCTCCACCTCCTATATAAAGGGGAGCCGAGGGAGAAAGAGAGGATCGAATCATTGTCAACACAAACCCTAATTTTCATAGTCGAGCACCTTTTCGGCCGAATCTTCGAGATCTACTTGTCCTCTACTTTCCGCGAAACCCTAATCTACAACTTGTAGGCATTGACAAATTAAACCCTTGTCAATTGGCGCAGTCTGTGGGAATTGGAGGCGACAAGGAGCTGATCTCGATGGCATCGTCAACATCGACAACATCATCAGTAGCAAGCAACGCGATAGACGGAGGTAAACAGGTCAAACCTGATCTCGTCGATTTTGTTCCTCACCCTCCCGCCCGTTTGCATGCATATGCCGATCTGGAGGAGTCGACGGAGATGACGTTCGGGAATTTCCACTTCCTCATCAGGAAAGAAGGATCGCACCGTTTTGCGGCACCGGTTTTTTCGGGACCGTCAGCGGCCGATTCCGACTTTTCGGGATCATCAACATCAATCATCGAGTCAGGCGACAAGGAGGTTTCGTCGTAAAGGTTCACCAAGCCCGCCATTGGCGGAGAACTCGCCGATATGTTCGGCAACATGTCTTTCGGGTCGTTCACGGGCACCGATCTGAGCAGCGACTCGAAAAGCATCGACAGCTTCGACTTCATCGACAGATCTACATCTATTCGGGAGGTCTTCGCCGATCTATCAGACGGTGTCACCAATCCTGAAGAAGAAAACAAAGCTACAATATATCATCAAATCTGTGTAATCGGTGAATCAAGTCATCCAGAAAGGTGTCGGAGCTTTCGATGATCTGGGCAATCCATACATCGATCCCGCCGATCTTACGGGAGGAACCGGAAATAAGTACGTCGGGACCACACCTCTCGAAAAAGTGCAGCTTCTGCAAGCAGCTTGGGATAGAGCTCAGAGAGCCATGAATGGCACGGAGCCGATGACCACAACAGCGACAACAGAAGAATTGCAAGCATATCAATATAGACTCGCTCGTGCCGGACGTGAACTAGAAAAACAAATAAATGTACTTGACTATAGAAGAGCCGCAGCTTCCGCATCAAGTGCGCGCAGGGCCAACCTGAGCCGACAATCAGGAACTTCGGGAGCGGCGGCAGCGACACGTTGTCCGCGTGATAGGAAGACGGTGGCCGATGCATTGGAACCGTGTTGTAAGGAGGTGGGGGTGGCGGTGCAAACATGGGAAACATGGCTAATCGAAACCGCCGACAAGCGCTGTCGTTGTGTCAAGCTGTGCTGTCAGCATTCCCTTGTACTTGCCATGTTAGATTTTGATCAGTTGTACCACTTGTCTTCTCTTAGTCACATAATTTCCTACTAATAATAGTTAAATCTCATTTATTGCAAGTGATAACAATAAGAGATAATACACTGTATCACGTATATTTATCGTCTTCTCTACATAACTTGGACTACTAAGACAAGGCACGCAATCTCTACCATTGTACATGCCCTAAGTACCGAATCCCCTCCTTGGCAATCGCTCGCTCGAGCGATCGATTCCTGTCGGCGCGGAGCGCTCGCGCGGCAGCGCGAAGTCAATTCCCTTTTCGTCGCGTCACGCCTGTCACGCTTATTTCTATTTCTGGTAACCGATCGACTTTCCCTTTTCGGCCCGTCTTTTTCGAATTATTTCGAATCGTTTTTTTCTTCCCCTCCTTCCGCCCGTTCTCCTCTCTCCCCTGTTCTCCTCCCATTCAGCCCCGACGGAGAGGGCGACGGTGACGGCGTAGGCGAGGGTCCGATTCCCTGTGGCTAGTGCACGACCTAGATTTCTCCTGCTCTCAGTTCACTAGCAAGGGCCAGTCGATTTCGGCGCTGTAAGGTTAGTCTTCGAACTGGATCTAGTGGGGAGATCTGGTCTCGCCGGCCGGTTTGTTTGTCCGGCGAGGGATTGTTTCCACCGTGGATTATTCTGATGGGATTTTGTTTGTCTGGCGAGGGATTGTTCCGGCGAGGGTTTGTTTTTTGGGTGGATTTTGTTCTCCGCGCTAGGTTCCTGATCCGTCTCTCGGTTCACAAATCTCTGTTTATCTGGGTCTCGCCGGCCGGTTTATTTGTGCGGCGAGGGATTGTTCCACCGTGGATTATTTTTTCTGATGGTATTTTGTTTTGTCCGGTGAGGGATTGTTTAGGCGAGGGTTTGTTTTTTGGGTGGATTTTGTTCTCCGTCCCTCGTTTCACAAATCTCTGTTATGGGATCGGCTGTAAATTGCGTTTGTCACTGTAATTGTAGCAGGAGAAAACAGAGATCATGGGACTTGTTTTCTAGGGGTTCACAAATTCCTGTTATGGGGTTTGTTTTATCAACTCACTTATTCACTTTTCATCAACAAGTATCTCAACGTTTAACCAACACATTCGTTCTGAAGTTACCCACCTCTTTTTTCTATGTTAAGGGAATGATGAACTCATTTTTGTACTCCTGCATATGTTTTTGTTTTGTTGCTGCTGCTGATTTCTACCTTTTTACAGTGGTGATTTTTGGTTGGGTTTGATATATGAACCAAGGCATTGTTATTTTTGATTTTTCGACTTGTTATCATTAGATGTCACTAAGAGTTTTTCTCATTATCATGGCATCTGTTTTTGAATTGCAGCGTTTTTGTTTCCATGGCGGGCAGTAAGAAACAAGGTGGTGATCAGCTAGGTGTTCGCAAAATGCCCAATGCTAGTGAGCGTGCTAGGAATCGGGCCTCTCCTTTTCCTGTTGTCAGGTTATATGAACATATAAGTTCTGATCATAAGCAATCGATTGAGGATATGGATCTTGGTTCAATGCTTGACATCAAGTGCCATGTTCTTCACAACCCTTTGATAAGCTGGCTTGCTCCTTTGTATGATAGTCATTCTCGAGAGTTTTTCATTCAAGGGCGTGGTAGAATCCCTCTCAATGTTGATTCCATTTACCGCACACTCGGTCTTCCGCGGGGGGATATTCCTGTCGTGTATGCAATGGATTCTGTCATAGAGGCTCGTCTAGGTCCTTTGTTATTTCCTGGCCATAGCAGCACGCCGAAGATTACTGGTGTGTTCACAATGCTGTCACAGATGAATCAGTATGATGACATTTTCAAGCAAGTTTGGATGATGTACCTTGTCTGTACTTTGCTTGCACCAACAACGTCTAACAAAGTCAGCAACAGATGTTATCCTATACTGGTATATGTGTTATCCTCTAGTTTTTTAAAAAATCATTCAATTTTAGCATTTTTTTATTTATATATGTGCTTGTTTTTTATTAATATATGTGAACAATCATTTTTACGCGGTGTTTATATTATTTTTTTGTAGGACAACATTAGCAATGTCAGGAACATGAACCTTTGTCAGTTTGTGTGCGATAGATTGCATGATGAGCTTTGTACTGGGAAGCCTTCTGGAGGCTGCCTGTTCCATGTTCAAGCCATCGTATGTTGACTCTTTGGATATTAGCTCTCTTAACCTTGACCTTCCAGATGGTCGATTTGTTGCTAATATATGGTCAAAAAAAGATGTTGATACTGTGCTTGATGCTGACTTGAAGAGGGATGGATCTGGTTATGGGAATCTCGAGGTTAGTTAATCTTTTTGGGTTTCTCATCTTATGACATGAACTTATGGTCGATTTTGTGCAAGCTGATGCATTTTTGTTTTTGTTTTGTCACTAATATCAGTTGAAGCCACACCTTGCTATAAATTTCAACTTGTTTGGAGGGGCAACTAGCTTTGAAAGATGGGTTGAAACCAATACTGCACCTAACTGCCCGAAAAATGTATGATACAGTGATAAGTTTTTTATTCAGTTTTTTGTTTTTAAATTTTGTATGTCACCATTACATTTTTTAGTATCTCTCTTCTTTTAAATGATTTTTCCCCTTCATTTTTTTGTGTTGTTTTTTGATGTAGCGTAAAGACAAGGTTGCTAGATTAATGGGTGAGTTTGCTTCTGGTCTCACTGGTCTAATGAGTAAGCTTGTTCAAGGTTTGACTGAAGTTGATGATGATGAAGTTGTGGATACTGCAAAATTTGATAAGACACTACGTTCTCAAATGGTTGCCTCTCGTTCATTGGATGATGGAGGTGCTGGAAACACAACCTCTCCTATTGCGCAATCAACTGATGATCGTCCTGCTAAGATTGTAGGGAAATCACCAATACGCCGTCTGAAGAATGTGCCTTGCTACCAGAGTGCTGATGCTACAGATGTTGGAGGGTATGTGCCTTGCAACCAGATTGCTGATGCTACAGATGTCGGAGAGGATGCCCTTTGCAACCAGAGTGCTGATGCTACAGATGTTGGAGGGGCTATTACTGCTGATCCATTGAATGTTGTTGATTCAGTTTCATCACCTGTAATTGAGCAAACTAATGTTGTAGCCGATGCCCGTGTTGTTGAGCAAACTCGTGTTACCAGGTCTGCTGCAAAAGCAGCCTGTGCTGCCAAAGTGCCATGTCAAACTGATAAGGTACCTGTTGCCAACTTCAGTGACAATATGTCTGACGGCGAGAGTTATCATTCTAGCAATGATAGTGATTATGTTGATGAAGCCCTCACTGATCGCTTTGTTATTCAAAGCAGACGTCATGTGGATGGAGGTGAGCATGCTGATATCGTGTTGTCGGAATGTGCAGCCGTGCCAAGCCAGACATCTCTTTCTGATGTTGCGACAGTTGTTCCCGGTGTTTCTTCTGAACTGGTTTCCAGCAGTGTACCCATGGATATTGATGGTGCTGTTGCGGAACCATCTGATGCTGATGCTGTAGTACGTTTTATGGAAACTTACATCACTGTTCCATCAGTAGATAATAGGATTGTGTTTCAGGGTCTTGAAAATCTTGCAGAAACTGCTGGTATGCATATTGATGGTGTTGTTGATGAGCGATATATAGATAATGGGAAGCAAGTTTTATCTGAAACAAATGAAGCTGATCTTCTTCGTGCCAAAGATGCCAGTGTTGATGGTGCTGTCATTTCTGTTGGTACGAAGTCAGGCGAAGCTCTGAGTTCTAGCCATGAGGTTGCTGTAATGAATGAAGACAATGGGAAAGGATTATCCGATGGTTATGATGCTGTCAGTGAGACAATCAACGACGTTGTGAATGATTTGAAAAGGAGTAACTCTGCTCTCGATGCTTCTGAAGCGAAACGTAGTTGTGTTGTACGCGAGGATCGTTCTGTTAATCCTGTACAGAATGTACCGTCATGTGCTCCTAAGAAGAAGCCCAATGTGAGAGGCAAAAGGTATTTTTGATCGACCCCATTTGAAGTTACTCACCAATGTATTTCATGTGTACTTATCAACATTTCTGTCGTTGCATTTTCTTACATTTTCCCCTGTAAATGTATTCATGTTTTTTCTTTTTTCTCCTTTGTTTTTCGTGTAATTTTACCAATTACTATCTCATGAACTTACCAATGCATTTTTCTGGTAGTTATCAAACGCTGATTGTTTGCATGATATAGTATGTTTTTATACTTCATTGTTTTGGAGTTTTTTTCTAATAATTTTAAGTTTTTGCTTTTTTTACAGGCCAGCTGTTTCTAAAAGTCAGGTTGCTACAAGATCTTCACCACGACGACCTCCTAGAGGTACTTCTTCAGGTGTTGCTAATAATGTTGCAGTTAAATCAAAAGTGTATACTTTGAAAAACCGCCTTGAAGGCTCAACAAAAATTCACGCTGCTGGAACATCTACTGTAGTTGAAACTGGAAGTCAGATTTCAGCAGATGGTGGTTCTGATGAGGTTGTTTTTAAGGATGCTGTTGTCCTTTCCAAGTCTACAAGTGAAACTGTTCCAACAGGAAAAGAATCTGCACATGAGGATCTAGTCGAAGTTAGCTTTGCAACTGGTAGCCAGATTTTAGCAGAGGGTGGTTCTGATGTGGTTGTGCCTTCCAAGTCTACAAGTGAAACTGTTCCAACAGGAAAAGAATCTGCACATGAGGATCCAGTTGAAGTTAGCTTTGCAACTGGTAGCCAGATTTCAGCAGAGGGTGGTTCTGATGTGGTTATCCCTTCTAAGTCTACAATTGAAATTGTCCCAACAGGAAAAGAATCTGCACATGAGGAACCACTTGAAGTTAGCTTTGCTCCTCCAGATTTTGGTACCAGTGTTACAAATCAGATGGCTGATCCTGTTGACGATGTTGACCATCATGCATCTGCTTCTATTGGAACAACTGTTGATGTTGCTCGTGATGCTGAACAAAATGCAACAACTTCTCCACAAGGTATTTGCTCTCTCTTTTTTTCGTTGTATCGCTTTATGTTTTGTATTCATTAGTTTTCATTCTTATTTGTTCGTTTGACGAAGTATGAAACTTTTTTTTTCAGAACAAATTGTTACTGTTGTTAAGAGAGCTAGACTTGTTGCTGCTGATGGCAAACTCAGTCTCACTCCTGGCATCCCTATAGATCTTTCTGCTTATCATGTTTCTGTTGTAAATACATCTGCGTCTCAAAAAAGCGCTTCTCCAGCTGGTAATATGATTTTTTGTGTTGTGCTCTTTTTGATTTCTTTTTTTCATTTGTTTTGTTTGTCACGCTGCTGCTCACAATATCATTGTTTTTGCGCAGAGGCATTAGGAAATGCTGATGGTTATGTTTCTACCATTTCTGCTGATGTTGTTAAAGAATCAGAAACTGCAAATGTGTCATCTATCCCTCCTACTGGTTAGATCACTTTTCTATCTTGTGTTTTTTTTACAGTTTTTACTTTCTTATTCATTTTCTTTGTGTTTTTTTACTCAACCTTTTTTACTTATTACATGTTTCTGTGCATGTCTTGTTCCATCAATTCATCTACGTCCGTTTTGCGTATTATCTCCCACTTGCAATCTATATATGCAGAATGCGTACCATCAGGGGAAGTTAATGCACGTATTCGTAATATGTTTACAAGGAACAAGAGAGGGAGGAAGAAGAAGAACTAATTGTATTTTTACAAAATATGCTTTTTATGGATCATTTGGGTGTGGCGAAGTGATGGTC
This sequence comes from Lolium perenne, assembly GCF_019359855.2. Lineage (NCBI taxonomy): Eukaryota > Viridiplantae > Streptophyta > Magnoliopsida > Poales > Poaceae > Lolium > Lolium perenne. The sequence continues at coordinate 229,906,919 of NC_067250.2, forward strand.
CTGTTGAGCTTTTACATGTATTAACTCTTATTTTATTTTTATATGGGGGAACAATATCCTGTATGAACGTTATGTAATTTATCCCTGTTTTTATGTAATGGATGATTACCTTTGTTCTGAATAATTTGGCTCTGTGAGTGACTACTTTTTGTGGTGTGAGTGCATATGCTTTTCCTCCTCCCTTTTTTTTGGCTACATGTGCGGCGATGTTTTTTGTCGATGAAGACGGAGGTGCAACTGACCTTCAAGAATATTGTTTTGATGACTTTTTGTAGATGGAGTGCATCCTGTAATCGCCACCGAAATCAGTAAAAATGAAGCTGTTATGTCTTACTGTTATATTTCTTTTTTTTCATATAGAATATGATCTGTTTTGGTTTTTTACACTTTTGTTTTTACTTGTAATTCTTTTTTATTCCTTTTTCTTTTTTGTTTTTTTATTTCTCAGATGATTTGGAGCTTCTTTACATTACTCCAGCTTTACCATTACCTGTTCAGAATTCATCTCTTGCCAGTAGAACTCCAAGGACCAAGTTGCACATGGAAAGGATTGTTCTTCCTTCGAAATTTATGCTTCCTCCATACAACCGAGTTACTAGCACTGATGAGCAAGAATTATTGTATCAGCAAGTTATAAAGCACAACAGCGACTCTGAACACTCTAAAATAAAAAAGTATGTAATTTTTTTCATGTTTGGACTAAATGTTTGTATCAGCAAGTTGCGCAATGATGTTTTTTCAGATAATTCATTGTTTTTTTAGCGACTTAGTTTGTTCATCCATTCTTTTTTTGTCGCAGATCAAGGTTCTTGATGATTGATCCTATGTGGGTTTCTACTGGTGACTTGGCTACTAGTGTTATGCCTTCTGGAGAACTGTCAACGACAGTTGCCGAAATTGGAATTGCTGTTCTTCAGGTTGACTGTCCGAAGAAGAAGATCATCTTCCCATGGATAGTAACTGTTTATTTGCTTGAAAGAAGATTTAATTCAAGAATACTCCAGAAACATTTCAGGATGGATGATAAGTATAAACTTAGCCACCAAAATCTGGTAAAATTTTTTGTGTTGATGTTTTTTCTATTTTGTGTTACTTGTGAACATTATATTTATTCCTTTTAGATCTTTTTCCTAATTCTTATTCCTTTCTTTCATCTTCTTTTTTGTTTTTTTAGTTGTCTTTTGCTGTGCTTCAGAATCTTAGAACAGAAAAGAAGCCCTGTGGTCATTGGTATTCACTGTTCTTGAATTTTGAGAAAAAAGGTTTGAAGTTCTTGATTCTGCACGTGGTCCTGATGACGAATCACTCATTACTCATTCTAGCGATCTAGTTGATGCTATCAAGTGCATGTATCGGATAAATTACTCCAGTTCATCAAAACAGATTGATGACTATGAGTTGGTTTTCATTGAAGCTCCTAAGCAAAATAACAAGTATGTTTTTCTTTATCTACTTTATGCTTGTTCACTTATCAATACAAATTATAGGTTTTTTAAATAGCATGTTTGTGTTATTTTTTTTTGTTTAGTCTACAACTCTGTTGGACATTTTATTTTTGTATATGATAGCTCACAAATCTTTTTTTGTATCTTTTTTTTGAAGCATTGATTGTGGTTATTTTATGCTTAAGTTCCTTGAACTTTGGAATGGCCGAGTTGTTCCTGCTATCACTTATGATCAGATACCATAACTCAGGAAGGTTCTAACATGGAATTGGTTAAACCATCCTCTCAACAAGTTGCAGAACTAGAGGTACCTGTTGGAAAGCAACCCTCTGTGAGGTATGAACTACCAGATGCAACTCAAATAAACTACCACTTACAGCATAAATAAGCTACTTCTTTTATTGCAGTCAAATTAATCAGCATTTTTTTATATTTGGCTTGGTAATTTTGAACATTAACCGTTGGTAAATATGTGATCTAGTGTTTGGTGGTGGGCAGGTTGGTATTTTTTTGCGAGCTAACATGTAATTTGTCTATTTTAATTTTTTTGTAACTTAATTTAGTGTTTTTTCGCGGTTCATAACTCATCACAGTCGTTGTTTCGTGAAATTATGATTAGGCTGGTAAACAATGTGCTCATAGTTTGATAAACACTTGGGAGAGCGGTTGATAACTTTCAAGAATTCGACCTGGTCAGGGGTGTTTTTTTGTGAGGGTGTTGATAAGTTCATGTTTTTTTACAGCTTTTGGTAGGCGACTGGGTTGATAAATTCACGTTGTTACATTTGATAAAATAACTGGTAGGGGGTTGATACATAACTGGTCAGGGCGTTGATAAGTACATTTTTTTGACAGACGACTGGGTTGATAATTATCAAGGATTTGTTTTCATAATTTATGAAACGGAAAAATAATTCTCCAAAATGTTTCTTACAAGTTCATACGACATACACAGCATGACCATTACACAAATGACTGTACTCCTTTTTTCATTGCATATTTCCACCCCGCTTTTCCATCATCCTTTTTTTGCTTTGTCATGGGTTCCCTTCTTTTTTTGGAATTTCATCCTGCTACCTTCATGCCAACCTGTGTATTTTTTGCACATGGAATAAATTTAGTAAATGGTAATAACTTGTTTAATAGTTTCTTGTACGTGTGTGTATATTTTTTGTAAGTTAGTACAGTACCTTGTCTCTGTCTGGGCATTTTGGTCTTTTGTGTCCAGGCAACCTGCAAAGTCCACACAATCTTGGTGCAGCCTTTTTCTTTAGTTTTGCAGCAGATTTCTCATGGAAATTCATAGGTCTGTCACCTAGGTTGAACCCTGGATTTCCTGACTGTGGTGGATCCTTGTAAGGGTGATGCTCATCTTCATTTGTCTCTTCGTCACTTGAATTTTTCTCTTCAGGGTGTATCTGTTCACTGTTGTGTCCATGATTGTTGTCTTCTCTTTCTTCATGACGCACATTGTCAGTATCTTGTTGAACTGGGTCATCAACTTTTTTCCTCTTACGTGTGACCTTTTCTTTCGTCTGGAGACGTTCAATTGCATCTTTGCATATAGCTTTCTTCAGTTCAGCAACTCCTTCAGCAAACAAGTCGTATGATCTATCATCCGTGCAGACAGTAGATAGTATGTGTGATATTTTGCTCATTTCAATTGCGTGTCTAACAACCAAGTGTGTGTTCTGTGATGCTGTATTGCTTCTTCTCTCCGTCAATCGTGCTACCTCTATCCCAGCTGCAGTAGTCCATCTAGGGTTGATGAAACTGACAGGAAGCTCAGTCAAACCAATATGTGTAACTACCCTCATGACATGGCAGCATTGTATTCCATCACGAGCCATCTTTGAGCACGAGCATTTGTACACATCCTCATTAGGGGAAACACTAACCATATATGTTGATCTTGGGAACTCTGCAGTCCTATAGTTAGTCACCCTAATCACTCTGTATAGTCTCTTCTCTTCCACAACTTCAACATTGTAAGCAGTACACTTCCTTAGCTCTTCACCAAACTTGCCGTATATTGGGTCTGTGTAGATTTTCATAGCTTCTCTTTCAATTGGGTTGAATCCCCAGTTTACAGACTCCTTGAACTCACTTTTCTCTCTTAGGCGATCTAGGTCGGACTGTTTCTTTTCTTGTATTATGATATATTCCTTGAAGAATGTTGCAATCGAATCTTTCCTTTTTACGTAGTGTTTGAACAAGGAGTTTGTGCTCTCACTTCTTCCTGTCGATGAAGTGAATGGGAAGAAGTTCTCTTTGAAGTATGCTGGGACCCACTGATCTCTGATGTCATATATTCTGTCCAGGTGTGGCTCTCCCAATGCATTATGACTATCTAGTAGAGCATGCCAGTCATTTTCAAATTCTTCTGGAGTAAATGAGTTCCTTATAACTGCCCTTAGCTCTTCCTTTAGAGTCCCTCTTACTGCGAAGAATAGGGACAACTTGTCATCCAGGTTCTTGCTGATGTGGAAGTTGCAGAAACGGTGGACTGTGTAAGGTAATGCTTCAGATATTGCAATCCGCATTGCAACGTCTTGGTCTGTTATTATAGTTTCTGGGTGCTTGTTGTCCATGGCAGACAGGAATTCCTCGAACAGCCACTTGAATGTGTCTGCTCTCTCATCCTCCAGCAATCCTACTCCAAACACGACTGTCTTGCCATAGTTATCAACCCCTATTATTGGAGCAAATGGCATCCCATACTGGTTGGTTGAAAATGTTGTATCAAATGATACAAATTGACCAAACTTTGAGTAGTTTGCCCTCCCAATTTGGTCTGTCCAAAATAAGCTTCTCACTCTATTCTCGCTGTCAACATCTATCGAATGTCTGAATCCAGGCATTTTTTCACGTGCTTCCTTGAATAGTACCAGTAACTCTTCAATGTCCCTGTTCTTGATTTTCTTTCTTTCTTTTGCTAGCTCGTTTTCTAGGTTTTTTGTATCAAATGGAACAGCCCTGAAGCTCCCCCTTGTTTTCCTGAATATTTTCATTATGTTCCTTGGTGGAACTCTTGTCTCTTGTAGGATGTGGATTAGAGTCTTGTCTGAGGCAGACATTGACCTGTGACACTTCATGAACCTTACTATCCACTCTGACGGAGCTAGATTGTGGTTATGTTCTAGTCTTATGTTACTTATTGACCACTTTCCTCTGTATTCCTTCACAAACATTCTGATTTTGCATTTTGTCTGCACAATCCTGGAAGTTCGTCTCTGTCTGAGTGCACTGTCAACGTATGTATCGTCACGACACCTGTTGCATGCGAATGTCTGTCTTGTTATTTCATTGGTTTTTCTAGACTCATAGGAGGTGTCCTTTTTTATTGCAAATCCAACCCTTCTTGCGTACACTGCAAAAAAGAAGAATGCATCCTCTTTTGAATCGAATTCCATCCCAACTGTGGGAGTAGATGCCTCTGATATTTCTTGCATTGTTGGATACTTCTTGTTTGCAAACATTCTGTCCATTTCAAGCTCTTCAGCAGTCGGTTCCTCTGGATTCAGCACTGACTCAAGAATTTCTTCATATTTATCATCTTTTCTGTTCCCATGCTCATTACCATTTGAATAATCAGCATTGTCAGCTGGGCAGGCATTCTCACCAGCAAATGATGCATCATCTGCATGCATTTCTGGGATGTTGCTATCAGCATATCCTTCGTTGTCTTCGTTATCGAATTTGAGCACCTGGTTTCACATAGATGCATCATGGTTTTTTGGGGTATCAGCTATAGTGTTTTGTTAATGTCTCCCGAAGAAACTCAATGTTTTACTTTATTTTTGTTGTAAATTATGTTACATGAAGCATTTTTCGACATGTTACCTCATTTAAATCGAAGTCCATGCATTTTTGTTTGTTCGCCCTTGTGATGTTTGATGACATATGTCCTTCCGCTTCGGAGTTTTGCTTGTGCATGTAAAAACTTTCTTCAACTGCTTGTAGCTCTGCCAAGCTTTCGAGCTCAGCCTTCTCTTTCCTTCTCTGAAGAAATGCCTGCAATGTGTAGCAAAGACTTTTATTAGTTTTTTTTTGAGGATATGAACAAATCCCATCTCCATAGTCTGTAGAGGTTCATTACCTGTGCAAATTTATCTACCATCCTCCGGCACTGTATTGGTGTCTTCCCTGTCATAGATCCAAATATACTTTCTGCAGCAGTTGTTCCATCCTCTTGTTGTGTTTTTCCTGACTCATTTGGTTTTGTTGTATCCATCTGCAACAGAAATTATTGTTAGATCAGAGTTATTCTTTCTGTTTTACATTTTTTTCCATAGTCACATGTTTATGTATATGAGGTTTAATCAATGTTTTTTTTCATATCTGCCTTTTTCAGATAATGGAGGATTTAACTTTTTTGTGTGCAAGTCAATAGGAGTCTGTGGAGCTATGGACAAAGAATTATGGACAGATGATACACAGTGTCACCATTTTTTTCTTCGTGTCCTGTGTAATTTTTTTTTGTATTTCTTTGTTTGAGCTGTGTAAAGCGATCAATGTTCTGTAAGTTTCTTTTTCTGTGATGTACATAGTATTTTTTTCCCATGTAATATTTCTACTATGCTGAACCTTTTTATATTTTTCTATTATGGTAAATGAAGGTAATGAACAGATGATTTTCTAGTTTTTCTAGACGAAAAATGCATGTGCTAGTTGAGTTAAGGACTAACCTTTCCTTTTTATACCATATGCTGGTGGGTGAATTTCCTCTCTCAGATCAAGGACTCATCCCGTAAACCACTTGGATGATTTTGTCTATAACCTGAGCACCCTAAATCTCTCTCAAATTTGTATTTTCGACCGTGGGGTGTAGAAGTTCTTCGTGGCTGTGTTAAAGAAAAGGATGATTCTTAGATTTCGTCCGTCTCGTGCACTTGCTCCATTGTTTTTGATGTGCACCAGGCGGAAGCTTTTTTGTTTTTGGTTGAGGAGAGAGATGGTGGTGATGGTTGGTGGCGGAGGAGATGGATCTGATCGGCCCCGATCAGATCCTGGGGAAGAAGGAGTTTTATCTCCTTATTTTTTTCGGTTTTTACTGATCAGGTTTTGATTTTTATGTATGTGACCCTGTTTCTTATATTCCCCTATTTTTCATTTCTATCCTTGTGTGTGTACATGTCCACCTGTTCCGTGGTTATTGTTTATACTTATCTTTTTTGAGGGGTTTTATGTCAATAAGTAGATCCTACCTAACCCGACGGCTTCGTCTTGTCTGGAGTTGGAGCTGTCCCATTCCCCTTTTTATTCTCTTTCCTCTCCCGACCCTTCTCGATCAATCTCGTATTTTTCCTCCAAGAAGGCGGTAGGCGGGTACGGAGGAGAAACCATGGGCAGATCCATCTAGGTCGCGTTTTTCAGATCTGTTTTTTTTGTCCTGCCCTATGTTTTCCTTTTTAATTTCTTCATACCTATACTTTTCTTCCAGCTTGTACGATCGCAGGTTTTCGTACCTCTTTTTGTTTTGGCTTTTTTTTTCTTTGCAGGATGCAATGATTTTCCCCCCGCTTTTTTGATGATGATTCGTCTATACTCCCCTGTCTTTTTTCTCCTGGATGATTTTTTTGTTTTCCTCGAGGATTTGTTTGGTTTTCTGTCCATATTGCTCTTCTTCTCTCAGCAGTTCCTTTTATTCGAATGACTGAAATATCTATTGTGTTAATCAAGGTACATCAACTTTTTTTTGCAGGGTATGGATAATAATCTTTCAAACTAGCAATCCTTTTTCATATATTTTTCTTCGCTCTGCAAGCCATGGATGGGAATGATGCAGCAAAGGTATAACATGATTGTTGTGTAGTCTCTTTTTTTTGTGTTTATCTGTTTTGTGTTTGTCCCAAATTATATATGTTTTTCTAGGTTGATCATTTTTTAAATTTTTGTGTGCCTAGTTCCTGGGTTCGTATGGAAGCTTACTTTTGATAGGAATTTGCTCACTACTCATTGGGTATATGTTTTCATGTCTGAATTTTCGTTTGTTCCTGTTCCCTTTCCAAGAAAATAATTCACATTTCATTGAATACCTTATTTTTCATATTACATCGTTGATAGGTCTGTCAACCTCTTTTTATATATTTTTTTAGAATACATAGTTGATGTTCATCAACCTGTAATGACTATTCGATGGTATGTGTACAAGGTAGCGTGAATGCCGTCATTTGATTGACTGTTGTGTTCATTATACGGCGTTTTATCTGTGTGTAGAAGGTGTCGACATGAAGTGTACTGTATCTTGTCTCACTGGGGGTAGTACTGGTTTGTATTGAAGAATATATTTCAGGGATTGTTCACTATTCACTGGGTATATGCTTTTCATTTATTAATTTTGTTTGTTCTTGTTCCTCTTTTATAGGAAAAGAAAGCACACGTCATCGAATACTACATGTTCAGATTACATCGTTAATAGTTGTTTTGACCTACTTTTTTGTATGTTAAGACCACATACTTGTTGTTCATCAACATGTACCTACTATTCGATTATTTATTTTTAATCATGTAATTTGCAATTATCAGGGCTTTAGGACCAAGCTGTCGCTTCCTAAGTTTCTTGGAGTGACTAGACGGTTGACAGCTACTCAGAAGAAGCTTGTTGCTGATATTGGTCTTGAGCAACTGCTCTATGTGACCTGTGATTACCTTCCTAGGAGTCTCATCGCTTACCTGGTAGCTAACTTTGATTCGCAGACTAGGTCGTTGTCTCTAGCTAATGGCCCTCCTGTCAAATTCAGTGCCTATTGTATCAACAAAGTTCTCGGTACACCCATCGGAGGTTTGCTGATTGGTAGAAAAGTGGATCCTCATTTAAGGACAGCTATTGGTGATTTGACCAACTGCAAAGGCCATTACCCTACCATTTCTGAGCTGGATAAAATTTTGACACGGGAATTGGATGGAGACACTTTCAAAATTGTCTTCACTTTATATGCCATGACCGCTTTTCTCTGTCCTTCTAGACATGACGCTGTCAGTCCTGATTACTTACACATCGTGGAGAATCCTTCTGTGATATCTTCGTTCGACTTCTCCAGTGCAGTACTCCAAAAGCTCGTTTCTTCCATCGAAGCTTATAATGGAGGTACAACTTCGGTGTTAGGAGGGAACCTGTTTTCCTTAATGGTACGTAATGTTCATACCAGGGTAGAATTCTCCAAAAGGGGTAAAAAGTCTGTATTAACATCTTTTTTTGCTTTAGTTTGTCATAGGCTGTGTACTTTGAGTTTCTTGACACTGAGGTGATTCTGTCACATTTGAAGTGCAATGTTCCTCGAATATCAATATGGTCTTCTTAATTGGTTTCAGAAATCGAGATGCTAGATTGTGTTTGCAAAGACAAAGGAATATTCGGTAGCTTGCCAGTATGTTTTCCTTTCTCCAGACTTAGTTTATTTCATACCAATTTCATTTTTCTCACACAGTCATCCTTCAAACATTTTTGTTTTTCTTCTCTTATTGATTCAGACGAAAGATGTTGCAAGGACCCCTTTTGGAATTTTAATTAATGAAGGGCAAACCATTGAGCCTAATTCATATGAAGACCTTCTTCAATTTGTCTTGTCAACAACACCTTTGGAGTCGCATGAAGAGGTATGTATGTTTTTAAGATAATTATAATTCTGTGATAGCACCAATTGCTTTTTGAAGAATTCTACCCTGGTCGGGGGGGGGGGCTTTTTTTTGGGGGGATGGTGTTTTTTTGGGAGGGTGTTGACATGTTCACGTTTTTTTACAGTCTTGGTACGCGACTGGGTTGATAAATTAACGGTTTTACATTTGATAAATAACCTTTCGTGGGATTGATACATAACTGGTCAGGGGGTTGATAAATACACTTTTTACACAGGCAGGCGACAGGGTTGATAAATTGACGTTATTACATTTTTTGATAAATAACTTATATTGCGTTTGATACATAAGTGGGCAGGTGGTTGTTAAATACATTTTTTTTGACAGGTAGGCTGCTGGGTTGATAAATCCACCCTTTTACATTTGATAAATAACTGATCGTCGGGTTGATACATAACTGGTCAGGGGGGTTGATAAATTCACCTTTCTACATTTGATAAATAACTGATCGGTGGGTTGATACATAACTGGTCAAGGGGTTGATAAATACACTTTTTCTTTGACAGATGATTGGATTGATAAATTTATCAAGGTTTTCGTTTGATTAATTATGAAAACGGCAAAATTTATTCTCCAATATGTTTTCCTACAAGTTCATACGACATACACATGTGATCATTAGACATCTGACTGTACTTCTTTTTTTTTCATTGTTTTGACTGTGCCTTTTGTCTTCATTTTTTTAGTCAAGCATCTCTCTTTTATTAATCTGTCTTTTTTTATTTTGTTTTGTTCATAAAGGTTAAGGCACAAGTCCCTTTGTTCATAAGCAAAATGCAGAAAGACATAGTGGACTCCATACAACCAGTAATTGTCAAGAATGTCATGAGTTTTCTTAGGATGACTTCAGTTAGTTCATCCATGTTGAATACTGATGAGAGGCGTAAATGTCAGAGTGGATCTGTGTTTTTCAAAGTACCTTCACATGGTTCTAGTGTTTGCCAAAGTCCATTAGTTCAGTCGAACACTATGTGTATTCCTGGGCAAGCAGCATCATTAAAATTTTCTGATCCTCTGACTATGTCTGATGTGGACTGTGAAATAGAACATGTCTGCAATGATGGGTGCTTGTTACCAGTTCCTGACGATGATACGCTTGAGAGATTGAATAAAGAAGCCATGAAGGATGGTCAGCTTCCTGATATCGGCTCCATTGTTTCTGCTATGCAAACTCTTTGTAGCCCAATCAGTCTAGGTGAACTCACCTGTAACTTTGAGTTGTTGGAGCAGATGAACCCACCCAAGCCAGACTTCACTCAGTTTTACGATTCTGCATCACCAGGAGTTGACATGCTTCAGTATGTTAAATATCAAGCTGCAGAAGAGAGGAAACTTATGGATGCAAGGGAAATGCAGTCACAGTTGTTGTTTGAAAAAGTTGACTTCTCTGTTGATTTGGACAGTGTCACCAGTTTCAGGAGACCCAATGGCGCAGGGTACCCTTGCAATGAAATATTATCCCCCAACAAAAGAAATGCAATGATTTCAAGCAATGATTTTGCTTCTGAATCTGCTTGCTTGATAAAGAGGCCAAGGATGTTTGGAATTAACGAAGAAGCTGCAGTTCAGAGCATTGATCCTGGTGGTATAGATAATACAAAGGAGACTTGTTTTAATGATGGAGAAACATCCTTTATATCTCCCAGCAACTGTACCAAATCGCACACACATGTTCAAGCTCGTGAGACCTCGTATTCATGGGATGAAAGTGAATTTGATAGGGAGTTATTAAGAACAACTCTTCAAGCAGAGGCTGAGCACGAATCGAAGCTACGTTCGACGCAGTTTCCAAGTTATGAAAATCAAGCATTCAATGTTACAGAGATCAGCCCAAACAAGGTCATATCAGTATTCACTTCTACACTGGTCGAACAAGACGTTTTCAAGGACATTGTGCACAGAGTCCCCAAAACTGCAAAAGCAAAGACGTAAGTTGATCTCACATTTGATCTTTTGTTTTTTCATTTTTATCGACAGTACTTGTTTTTTATACTGTCCATCTTTTTTCTGTGTTTGAGTTCACTGTGTTATTCTATTTTTGTGTTTCGTTGGTTCTTTTTTGCCAGTGTCAATATTGTGCGGATGGGTGGTACTTGGGCCGAGCACCGTGTTTTTGCTCTTAGCATGCAAGTGTATGGTAATGTGAACAAATACGTTATCAACATGTTAGGGAAATCTGTCATTGTTGAGGATACTGAGAAGCATTCACTGAAACTTTTACCTGAAGGCCATTGGAAACGATATTTCATCCCTTTTGATGAATCTGTAAGCTTCTTTTCTTTTTCATCTTTTATATATATATATATATATATATATATATATATATATATATGCTTCTGATACATATAGGATGGACTTTGTTTTGATAAACTTGTATTAATGTTTTCATTATCAATATGTAGGCTCTGTTTGCAAAACCTTATGAGAACCCTGGAACCCTGTCTAGAGCCATATCACATGAAATGATTGGTTTTAAGATCGATTCAATGGATCTGGTATGTTTTTGTAAACTTTTATATATGTTTGAAATGATTGTTTTATAAGCCTCTTTTTATTTTGCCTTATTCTTTTCAGCAGCTTTGAAACTTTATCTATCAGATGTTGTATTTTTTCTCACACTTATTAGTCTCCTTTTTTTTGTTATGCTTTTTTTTTATCGTAGGTGCATATTCCGTTGATGACATCTGGGTTCTACTACCTTATTCTTATCAACTTTAGGTTAAAGTTGTTTGAAGTGTTATACCCTAACACAAAATTCAATCTTGTGTCTGATCATGTCGAGGTTGCAATTAAGAATTTTAAAATGGCATTCAATATATCTTACAAGCACTCATTGATCAAAGTTGATGGCATGCAAACAATTTACAGGAGTGTATGTTCTTCGGACAAAGAGTATGTCACAAGTTTCCTATGTTGTTTTGTTTCTTCTGTTATGTATATAAGCAATCATGCACCCTGCAGTTTTTTGTTTGCTTTGTATTTTTGATTAAAAGTTATCAGGGGTATTGTTATGTAGTTACCATTGGTTGTGATAATAAGTTACCAGGGCATTCATTATGTAGTTACCATTGGTTGTGATAATAAGTTACCAGGTCATTCATTATATAGTTATCAAGGGGTGGGGGAGGGAGTGGGGGTGGGACAAGTTATGATTCTGTACAGCTTTTTCCTTTTTATAGGTTTTGCTTTTCTGAGTGTTCTCAAATTATGTTGTTTTTAAGGTGTCAGGCCATTTGATTGTGTCGTTACGAGGTTTTTGTGTGTTTCTTTTCTTATACATCCTAATGCCATACAAGTTCTACTATAATTTTTATCCTTTCTTTTTATGTATTTTTCAGTTGTGACAGTGGTGTGTTCGTCATGGAATTAATAAGAAATCAGAAGGGAGGAAACAAACTCTGTTTTGAACCAGTATGTTTTCTCCTTTTTTGTTAATTACTTATCATATGTGTTTTCATTTCCTTTTCGTTTTTTTGTTTACCGATGAATGAAATATATTTTTTAAAATGTTTTATTTAATATATGTCTTCTTTTTTGTTTTTTTAGAACCATGCAAAACCACTGCGCGAAAGTCTTACTTACTATATGGTTGCTCATCCTTTCAATGAGAAGATGCCACCGGAAACAAAAGAAATCCTTAGCAAGCATGTACGTTTTTTCACATTTGATTTTTTCTTTTTTCCTGAATATGTTAATCTTTTCTTGATCAATCTATTGATCAGTATTCTTTTTCTTTTTTTTGGCATGAATTTCATGAGACAGGGAATTCCATTTGACCACAAGGTTTGTATTTCTTAAATCTATTTTTATATGGCTTTTTTCCCATATCATTTTTTGTGGTTTGTTTTGCACACAATTGACTGTACTTTTTTTTTCAGACAGCAGGTTACTATCCCTGGATGCATGAGCAAAACAAGCTTGTTAATGGTGAATATCACATAGTCTTTTTAGTCAGATCTTCATTTTTCTTTCTGTTCTTCATTTTTTGCAATGAAATTTTATTATATTTCCATGATATGAGTTGCCTGTCTTCTTTGTTGAATGCAGATGATACTGATTCCATCGAAGAAATGCTTATTTTCTGATCTTTTTTGGTGATATGAGTGTCCCATTTGCTGTGAAAAAGAGATGAGATGCGACCCATAAGATGTAGTGTAGACAATCTCTTTTTTTATCAATCCTTTTGTGTTTCTTCTTCTTTTTCACATATCTATTAATCTGATTTTTTGTTGTGCAAAACAAGCTAATTGAGACTGTAGCAACTGTTATTATTTTTTGTCAGTTGGATTTATAATGTCGACATATCCATCCGGTTGGAATGTGAGTGAGAACATTGTGTTTATCAAATAATAATCGCAACTTATTTCTCTTACCTCATTCGCCTGAGGTAGAACTTGATTAAGTCATACAGTATCAGCATCCTAAACCCGTAATCATGCAGCCAGCGGAACTTAATTTCAATCTGGTTTAAACGGTGCCAGCATTCTTAAGTTACATCGTGTAGCACGAACCCTGGATGGCTGCCGATGCACCAAACCATGAGTTATCATCTGGGGAACTGGCTTTGATAGCACTTTACTTATGCATAGTTTCGCTCCCTTGTAGTGATTTCTTCCTCTCCTTTTTTTTAGCACAGCTCAAAGGTGCCCATTAGATGCTTTCTGTTCACTGTGAATTTTTTAATGCTACAGTTGGTGGAAGGTGAGACGGCTAGGTCTCAATAAATAGAGACCCCTTATCACTTTTCCATCGCTTCTCTCTCTCGGCTATTCCATTTCTCCCTCTTTCTAGGTCTACATCCACATCGAGCCATTTTTCTAAGGGAACAAGGGTACCTCAATGTTCATCAACAGGTACCTCAATGTTTTTCAATATTCATCAACATGTACCTCAATGTTTTTTACCAACACCTTTTCGTACTTATCAACCCACGTATTCACTATTCATCAGCAGGGAACTCAATGTTTTACCATTGGGTTTTCCTAATTATCGACCCACCCATTCACTATTCATCAACATGTAACTCAATGTTTTTACCAACACCTTTTCCATTCTTTTGAACCTACCCATTTCATTATTTCGTTAACAAATAACTCAATGTTTTACCAGCACCTTCTCCTACTTATCAACCCACCCATTTAATATTCATCAACATGTAACTCAATGTTTTTACCAAACCTTTTCCTACTTTTCAACCCACCCATTCACTATTTTGTCAATTAGTAACTCAATGTTTTTACAAACACCTTTTCCTACTTAACAGCCCAGCCATCCACTATTCATCAACAGGTAACTCAATGTTTTTACCAAACCTTTTCCTACTTATCAATCCACCCATTCACTATTCGTCAACTGGTAACTCAATGTTTTACAAACACCTTTTCCTACTTATCAGTCCACCCATCCACTATTCATCAACAGGTAACTCAATATTTTACCAACACCTTTTCCTACATACCAACCCACCCTGTTTTACCAAGACCTTTTCATACTTATCAGCCCACCCATCCACTATTCATCAACAGGTAACTTAATGTTTTACCAACACCTTTTCCTACATACCAACCCACCCATCCACTATTCATCAACAGGTAACTCAATGTTTTACAAACACCTTTTCCTACTTATCAACCCACTCATTCAATATTAATCAAGAGGTACCTCAATGTTTTATCAACAGCTTTTCCTACTTATCAACCCACCCATTCACTATTCAGCAGCAGGTACCTTTATGTTTTACCAATACCTTTTCCTACTTATCAACCCACCCATTCAATATTAATCAAGAGGTACCTCAATTTTTTACCAACAGCTTTTCCTACTTATCAACCCACCCATTCACTATTCATCAGCAGGTACCTTTATGTTTTACCAACACCTTTTCCTACTTATCAACCCACCCATTCACTATTTGTCAATTAGTAACTCAATATTTTACAAACACCTTTTCCTACTTATCAGCCCACCCATCCACTATTCATCAACAGGTAACTCAATGTTTTACAAACACCTATTCATACTTGTCAACCCACTCATTCAATATTAATCAAGAGGTACCTCAATGTTTTACCAACAGCTTTTCATACTTATCAACCCACCCATTCACTATTCATCAGCAGGTACCTTTATGTTTTACCAATACCTTTTCCTACTCATCAACCCACCCATTCAATATTCATCAACATTTTAACTCAATGTTTTACCAACACCTTTTCCTACTTGTCAACTCATCCATTCAATATTCATCAACAGGTACCTCAATGTTTTACCAACACCTTTTCGTACTTATCAAACCACCTATTCACTATTCATCAGCAGGTAACTCAATGTTTTACCATTGGGTTTTCCTAATTATCGACTAACCCTTTCACTATTCATCAACATGTAACTCAATGTTTTACCAACACCTTTTCCATTCTTTTCAACCTACCCATTCATTATTCGTTAACAAATAACTCAATGTTTTATCAGCACCTTTTCCTACATATCAACCCACCCACTCACTATTCATCAACATGTATCTCAATGTTTTACCAACACCTTTTCCTACTTATCAACCCGTCCATTTTCACTATTTTTCATCGACATGTAACTTAATGTTTTACCAACACCTTTTCCTACTTATCAACCCATCCTTTTTCACTATTCATCAACAGGTAACTCAATGTTTTACCAACACCTTTTCCTATTTATCAACCCACCCATTCACTATTCGTCAATTGGTAACTCAATGTTTTACAAACACATTTTCCTACTTATCAACCCACCCATTCACTATTCATCAACAGGTAACTCAATGTTTTACCAACACCTTTTCCTACTTATCAACCTTGGCCCATCGTGGCCCAGTAATTAAACTCCTTTTTAATCGTGTCTTATTTTCTTTTTGGGCCGTCTCTTGAGGTCCAGTCCAATAAAAAACTCTATAAGTATTCCTGTTCTGGAACCGACGGAGCCCCCACACCTCCAGTTTCGCATTTACAGTTCTCCTCGCTCGAGAAGTGGGAGGGGCGGTTGAGAGCTAGCGGATAGAACGCTGGTGTAGGTTCAATCTCAAATCTTCCCCCATCAACTCTTTTTTCGATCTATACTTCTTCCTACTCTCCTGTCTAGTTGCATTTTGTAGCATTTCTCAAGTTTTTAGGGTTTTTTTCTCGGTGGAGATACTAATCTAAGCGTCTTTGGTGTTCGTTTTGTTGAATCAGAGTTGCCACTCTATCATTTTTTTATGTCTTTGTTCGAATCTCATCTGAATCGAATATCTTCTTCTAATCTATTTATACTCTGAATCATCTATCTGATGTCGTATAGATTGTTCCACAGGTGAACAGTAAGTGCGAACGAAAGGGGGTTTTCTCTCTGGAGGTTGTTTGTGTTCATCCTTTTTTTGGTGGAGATCTGGTTTTTTGTTCCTCGGTGGTGAGCACTTCTCTTTCTCTTTTTATGTATTTGTATGACCTTTTATCTAGATTTTTAACTATCTTATGTGTGTGAAATCTATGGGACTTAAATCCAGGTTATTTCTCGGTTTGAAAATATCTGGGGCGGCTGTAAATTTCGTTGTCTCTGTTGCATGTTAATTGTAGTTATTAATTGGCACGTTGCACTGCAGATTGTGCATAAGTTCTAGGGTTATGTAGCAGCAGATAGCATAGATTATGGGACTTGTTGTCTAGGGTTTATAAATCTCTGTTTTGGGGGTTGTTTTATCAACTAACTCATTCATTTTTTATCAACAAGTATCTCAATGTTTAACCAACACATACGTTCTAATGTTACCCACCCCCTTTTCTAGCCTAAGTGAATGATGAACACATTTGTACTTCTGCATATGTTTTATAGGATTTTAGGCCAGGAGTGTACTTTTTTGTACGGTTTTTTAGCAGCAGATACCAGACATTTATTGGACTTTTTTTAGGGTTCATAAATCTCTGTTATGGGGATTGTTTTATAAACTCACTCATTCACTTTTCATCAACAAGTATCTCAACGTCTAACCAACACATACGATCTGAAGTTACCCACCTCATTTTCTTTTGTTATCATAGGTTTTTGTAGACTAACTATGAACTTTTTCTGAATTGCATCTCTGGTTTGTCTGCTCGTTCTTTTTTTGGTTTTTTATGTATATGTATGACATTTTCTATATTAACTATCTTTTTTTATGTTCATGCTTTTTTATTACGCATCAACTTTGTAGCACGAATCAAATAAATGTGATCCAATATAATTGTAATATGTCCGTGTAGACAGCTGGTAGTCTGTTAGCATCACAGTAGATATCATAGTAGTTATCAACATTCATATACTGTAGTTATCAAGGAGCTTTTTTATCTAGTGCTCATTGTTTGTCCTTCACTGTCAGTTATCAACATTCATATAATTTGATTAGTGCTTTTGTACATTTTAGGCAAGTGAAATTCAGTATGTCTACTTCTGTGACTGAAGATACGAGGGTTCCAGTGTCTAAGTTCATTCTTAGTAAACTAGGACTTACTGCTGGCCCAGTAACCAACCTGTTTGTTGTCAAGAACCTTTCCTGTTTTGAGCCTGCTGGAGTCTTCAAGTGTCTCCATGTCATATACAAGCTAGTTGGCACAGAGTTTGATTTCGTAGTTAATCAAAGCCGCGAGTGTGAAGTCTTTGTTAGGTGCACGACCCCTGTTGTGTCTGCGAAGCTTCACGATGTGCTTCTTTTAACTTTTAAGTTTGATGAAGCTCGCGTGAAGATTTACAAGGTTAGCTTCCTTGAACCACTTCCGGAAGATGAAGACATTTTCCTCAAGGAACCAGCTAAGACATTTTCAGCCAGCATGGAGAATCGTAGTATTACTCAGCAGAAGCTTCTAGGGTATCCCGTTGGGTACTCTGATGTAAGCCTTGACATGGAGTCCGAGGAGAACATCAGAATGACGGACACCACGATGAAGATTCTTGGTGTTTCTGAGGGTTCCCAAGAGGGTCTAGTTAGAGTGAACCTAAAATATCTGCTTTCACCTAAGTACATTGCCCGTGCATACTCTGTTTTGCAATCCCCAGAGCTTGTCAAGTTTGCTGTTGATTACAACTCCAAGCTTTACATGAAGTTCAAGATCCCGATGATGGCTGAGGTGATGACCAAGAACCACTACTTTGTTGATAGATTCATGATCAAGTTCTATTCAGTCAAGACTGTCAAGAAGTGTTCATTCATGGAAGATATTGGCAGGAAATGTCCATTATACAGTAGGCTCAAGAATGAAGATCACTTTGAAGACCACTTTCAGTCTGCTTGATTTGATAGGGAATGGACTGCTTTTCTAAGTGTTTTAGAAGCACATTATGAAGTCTATGTAATGTGTTTTTTGTATCAAGGCTTAGAGCCCTTTGATGTTGATTGTCTAGTCTATCATTATGTTTGAATTTTTTTCTGTGTCTAGGTGGTTTGATGAACCCTATTTTTTAATGCTGCTTTTCGTCGCGTGTATGGATGCTTTTTTTTGTATTATGTAAGTTTGTGTTTGTGATGTGTGCTGCCATGTTTTATATTCTTCTAACATACAATATATTCTTTTTGTTTTTAACATATCATTTGTTTGTCTGTTTTTTCCAGGGTATGTCGTACATCGCTAAGATGAGGAGGCCATCAGTTACTCGTCATGTTATGAGTACTCTTGGAGAGTATCCTGGAAAATTGCATGATCTTTACCTTTTCCGTGTGATGGATTTTCGGCTTGATGGTATATTCATTTGTCTTGCACTAGCAAAGAAGCTGTTGACTAGGGAATTTCAGTACACAGTTAACCAGGGCAACAAAGCCAAAGTTTTCATCAGGCCCAGTGGCACAGATGATAAAGCTACTCTTCTAGCTGCTTCTGAATTTAAGTACATGATGAATCACTGTCATATCAAGATCATCAAGATAGAAGAGCTTCACTACAAACCAGTTTCCAAGGATTACTCTCTGAACAAACCACTGTCGATATTCCCTTCTTCGTATGATCATCTCCCAGTTGAAAGGATGACTCAGTTATCTTATCCTGTTGGTTTCTCTAACCAAGGTGATAACATTGATGGTTTTTGCAACACAAGAATGTCAGCAACGACCATGAGTCTACTGGGTATATCTGAAGGAGTGCAATCTGGTCTTCTCAATGTCATCGTCAAGTACTTCGTTCGACCTTCAACCATTGGACTTGCACTTGAAGTCATCCCTTCAGACTTTGAATTCAAGTTTGCCATTGACCAGGATGGAACTTTTTACATGAAGTTCAAGAATCCCGAGCAAGCTGAAGCTGTTTCTAGGAGGCATTACTTCATTGGAGGCAAAATGATCAAGTTTTACTATGTGAAGACTGTTGAACAGTTGGATGAACAAGCTGACAAGGGCAAACTGCCTTTCTCCAAGAAGCATCATACCGATGATTTCTATGAGCTTTTCTAGTCGTTCTATGAATGTGTAGTTATGGTTTCGTGTCGTTAGTTATCTACAATCCTTGTTTTGTTTCAAAAATTTGTCATGCAATAAGTAGGTAGCTAGAAATTTACATGTTTTGTACTCTCCAGTGCTGTCTTTTGCTTTATCTTATCTGCAGTCAGTATGTTGTTTTTGTAATGGACATTTATGATGTAATAAGGTTGTAGCAAGATCTGCTACAACCAGATATCTGTTTTGTCATTTGCTCTGTTTGTATTCAGATCTCTCACTTTCTACTGTATGTCCAAAATACTGTCTAGCTTGCCGTCTATTTTTTTACAAGCAGTTATGAACATATTATCATTGTTCATGACGACGGCATCTAGTCTATATTTTTATTCTTTTTTATTTTTTTACAATGGTTTTCTTCAAATGGTCTTCCCATAATCGGACAAATCAAATGGTTCTATTTTTTCGTAAGGCAGCAGTACTCATACTCTATTTTTGTAATAGTTATCAAGGGTGACAGTTTTTAGTTACCAACGATGCACAAATGTATTTACCGACACTTGGCATTACAGACATTTCTTTTTGTACGTCCTCTTTTTTTATTAGCTTTATAAAATAGAAATGTTGGATATTTTTTTCACTTTACTTCGTTCTGTATCTTTTTTTGGGCCTTCTCTGCACTGCTCTAACAGCCCATTTCTCTGTCTTTCTCATTTCCTTTTGGGTCCTAGGTTTCTTTTTCTCAGACAGTTGCTCGGTGGAGAGGCAGTTGGTGGTAGAGGGAACAGTGTCTTTAAATATCAAACACAGGGGCAAGTATCCAAGGGCAGACGACTCATTTCCAATCTGGTGGACAAGCGATTTGTCTTTAATCTCTGCGCAGTAGTCCACTTCTTTTCATCTTCCGGTGAGTTTCTTTTTAGTTTTGTTTTGTTATCTGAGATCTATTCTTTCTTTTCGTTGTGTTCTTTTACGCATCTCCTTCTTTATCCCTTCTCCCAAATCCATCCAGCAGTCATCCTTTTTCATTTGTTTGTCCATAGCAAAGTTGCTTGGATTTATTCCTTTTCACTTTCATGTATCCTCTCTTTTTCCATCTTTTTTGCATCTGCTGTCTTTTGAAGAACGGGGGGTTTTTTTTTGTATTAGTCAGTTTTTTTAGGATTTGTTTTTTTTTGTGGAGATCTACATTTGGTTCTTGACATTTTTGAAAACTCTCTATGTGTGTTTCCTGGTTTTGCAGTATCAGATCTAATGATTCTACAGTATATTTGGTACTTTTTTTATTCATATATGAACTTCCTGTACTTTTAGCCATGGATCAGGCGCAGTGTGTCATATGCGGGCAAGGTTCATTGCTTTGTGGTGGGCGTTCGAATAGACGACTTCAATCTATCGAGATTGCTGTGAAGGATGGGTTCGAACATGGAGTTGTAAGTTCAACGTGTGGTGTAGTTGTTTTTTGGTATTATATCTGAAGTAAGCAAGTAATGATAATAATATGTAGTGGCTAGCCAATTTTTTTTAGTTATCAATGCTAACCAAGCTGCATTTTCCTGCAATATGTTTCTTGTGTCTACCTGTTGTACATATTGTCGAAGTTACGAAGGTCTTAATTATGTAATTATTGAATACATGCTTTTAAAGTTATCAACCAAGTTTGCATTATTACAAATGCTTTTTCTTTTCATGTCATTGTTTGTTTTGTTTATGCTATGAAAGTTACCAAGGTATTAATTAAGTAATGATGGAATACAACCTTTAGTAGTTGTCAACTAGTAATTTTAAATTTTTAAATATTAGTACACGGTACATATGGTTTTTTATTGTGTTCTTTATGCTTTTTTTTACTATTATTACTTGCAAGTTCAATGTGTATTTTTATTTTTTACAAGATTGTTCCTTGCAAGTTCAAAGAGCCATTGAACACTATGTGCAACGGGAAGAATTGGATGGTTGCCTAGTCTGAAACTAGCACATTCGATTTCTACCTCCATAAAGAAGAAGTAAGGACAACAATATGTGGATCTTACTGGAGATCGTATGCCACAGCTTACAATGTTGAGATCGGCGATTCTATTTGCTTTGAATATGACAATGTAAATGCTACATTTGAGGTTTTTCTGTATCAGCTGGTAGATGGCTTGAAAGTTGTAAAGCCTCGTGTGTCACCCACTGGTATGACCTAAAATCATAGTCTGTTTGCATTTCTTCTTTTTTTCATTTCTTTCTATTTCCTTAACGTACAGTTCTAGCTATTTTTTTATTTTGTTAAATGCTTCCCCTTCTTTGTTTTTCTCATTTTTTGTTGTTTTTGTAGTGCTATATGATGTTCCTCATGAAATTAGGACTGCTCTTCACAATACAATTTTCTATGATGTGAGGAAAATCACTGAGAATGACATGGCCAATATCACTTTTGGAATTCTCAAAGTAGTTCACGCTGCTGTAGCACGTGAGCTTCCTGATGGTGAATTCTATGTCAGCTCTAGTGAAATGCAGTTCTTTGCTCACAAGATAGATGCAGAGAATGTTGAAGATGGAGCACTGGTATTTTTTCAACACATAGTTTATTTTTTATACACATGGTTTTTACGTATTCAATGCAGTTGAATAACTTTTTCATTTCTTTCCTGTGTGTATTTTGTATAACAGTTCATTCCAGCCAGGGTTGTTCGTCAACTTAGAATGCCAGGTTTTGGGCAAGCTTTGCTGATGAACAGGTCACTGCCTGAACCGTATGGTGCTAGCTACACCATAAATGGTGATGACATGTCTGGAACAATAATAATAGGCCATGGATGGGATGGATTTGCTGAAGATGTCAACATCCAGGAAGGAACCCTTGTTCTGTGTAGGATCCATGCTACAGTTGACTCAGTGATGGTTGTTGACTTCGTCGAGATATCCAACCAGTGAAAAAACAAGCTTCTTATCAAATGGACTTTCAGTTAACCTGCTATAAGTAGTGGCGAAATCTCTGTGTGTGTTTGTTCTCTTTTTGTGTGTGTGTGTAATCCCCCATCTGTGCTCATGTGTTTGTAATGACTGGATATGTAATCGTTTGTTTTGTGTTGAACAATTTATGTCTTTTTGTCTAATTCAAGCAAGATGTTTTTTATTTTTTTTGCACATAAGTGTCGTCGTGCTATCTCTCCATGTTTAGATATCTTTTTTTGACATTTCATGCCGTTAGGTTTGTTTACCGAAACTACCATGGCATTTTTACGTGTTATATTTCTTTTCTTTTACATCTCAGTGGTTTTTTTACATTTTTTTTTTGCTGTATACTTTTTATAGTGGTTGCGTCTTTGGCCCCTCTGCTTGCTGCCACAGCAGCATATATTTTAATGCTACAGTTAGGAGGAAAGTGAGATGGCTCAGTCTCAATAAATAGACACCCATTGTTACTTCTGCAGCTCTTCTCACTCTTGGCTCTACCGTTTCTCCCTCTTTTTAGGTCTACTTCCAGATCGAGCTTTTTTCTGTCAGTGCTGCTCCTCCCTTACACCAGACGAAAGAAATCCTTCTTTTTCTTTTGTCTATCTTTTTTTTTGGTGTATCTTCTCCAAAGCTGTATCAGGACGGTAAGGGTTTTTGTTGTTCTGAATCCGGATCCCCCATGTGTTTTTGCAGTACGAACTCGTTTCATTCCTTTTTCTGTCCCCTCTGTCGATTTGCCTTTTTTGCTAAATCTAGTAAGTACCATGGACAACAACTTTTTAAATATGAAATCAGATTCTTAATATTTTTAACACTAATAGATCAGATCTACAAGTAATAGTTTTGTAGATCTGGTTTTTTTTTATCTAATCTCTGCGAGCTCGTCCTCTATTTCTTTTATTTTACTTACAGATGTCCTGTTTTTCATTTTTGTAGGTGTTTTGCTTTTCAAGATGGTCTGCAATGTTTGTGGTAATCCAGATGGACCATGCAGGGCCAAAACAAGGGATTTCTCTTTTTTCATATCAGAGCTATTGGTTAACTCTGATAAGTGGCTGGTACAATTTCTTTTCATTTCTGTTTATACTTTTATGTGGGATTTTTTCCCCTGACATGTTTTTATCACTACAGTAATGTATATTTTTTACATATTTTTTTGTTTTGCATGTTTCACCATACTTTATTATTTTTGGCAGAATGTTCCATGCTATGTTAGAAACCAGATAAACATGATATGTGCTGGCAGAACTGAAATCCCTGTCTCTGATAATTTTGGAATCAATTACACTTTCAATGTAGCGATGAATGAGTCGGTAACAAGTTTTTATGGTTGGGGGTGGAAGGATTTTCTAAACATGTCCAATTCCCAGCCTGGTGATTTCATTATGTTTCAAATGACCAATAACGCCGACACACCAATTAAAGTAGGAGCTTGCAAGTCAGAAACAATGTCTCAGATCAGTAAGGTCCAAGCTGATACTTCGAGTGCTTCTTATATTGAATCATTTGAGGGAGGACCAGATCAAAGTGAATCAAGTGATGGAGAACCAGATCAAGGTTGTATGATTTTTTACTTTTATTCATATGTTCTTAGCTATGATGCAAAATGCATACACCTTAAACAACATTAGCTTATTCATACTTTTCTTTTCATTTTGTTTTTCTTTCTTATCAGTGTATGATAGACACAGTGTTGTTGTCATGACAAGGCCACTTGATTGGACTATGAATCTTTTGGCTAAGTGGAGAGCAGTTGTTAATAGGAGAGGCACTGGATTGGGACCATTGTTTATGCACAAACTCACTGCCACAAACATTAACAATTCCCTGATGGTATGTATGTAATTTGTTTCTCCTTTTTATATATGTCCTTTTAAAAAGAAAAAAAATGTACTCAAAATCATTCAATGAATATGAATGCTTATATATTAGGTTGTTTCATTTTTTGTTGTTGTACTATGCAGAAAATTCCAACCATGGTTGTCCAGGCTCTTAACCTTGAACCATCATGTGCTATGGTTCTATCAGTGGATAACAAACCAGATGTTGTTGGACAGTTCTATCCCTCCTCTGATGGTAGAATGATAATAAGTCCTGATGCATGGGAAGATTTTGTTGAAAAGAATGGACTAGAAGCTGGTCAAGTGGTGATGTTTCCCTTCCATCAATATGGTGATATCATCACAAGAAGGCAGGGTGTTGTTGTTACTGTCGATGTCATTTGAAGATGTAATGCATTTTCTGTATGTTGGAACATTGTTCATTCCGTTTAGTATCGTGTGAAACAGTTGTTAGCCGTTCTATATTCCTGAATTATGTTTGTACCTCAACTTTTCGAGATTTGAAGTTTTTTGTGTACTATGATGGTGAATTTTATGTTCCTTTTTATTCTGTTCAACTGATCTGTATGTATGTGATCTTTTTATTCTTTATCAACCTCAGAAGCTTATGATTCCAACATTTTTTGTTTATAAATCCAGCTATTCAATTATCATTTTTTTATAGATCCTACCCATGTAATGTGTTTTGTTACCAACATTTTTATGTGTTGACATACATTTTTATATTGTACAAATGCCCCCTCCCCTTTGTGTTTAGTGAAACAAAGTACTATTTATCAACGCACTTATTCAGTTTTCACCAATACGTTAATCAATGTTGTACCAACCCTCTTTTTTTCATTTTCTAATCGTGTGTTAGTCTCTTATTGGGCCGTCTCTTCATGTCCAGTCCGGTCCAGTCCAGCCCACTTATAAGTTTGCTTCTTCTCGAACCGTCGGAGCCCCTACTCCTCGAGTTGCTCATTTACAGTTCTCCTCGCCCGAGAAGAGGAGAGGCGGTTGAGAGCAAGCGGAAAGAAAACCCTGGTGTAAGTTCAATCTAAAATCTCCCCCCATCAAATCGTTTTTCGATCTTCTTCTTTACTCTCCTTCGCATTCCTGTTTAGTTTGCTTTTTGTAGCATTTCTCAAGTTTTTCAGTGTTTTTTCTTGGTGGAGAAACTAATCTATTTTTCTCTCTGGTGTTCTTTTTCTGTGGAATCCGAGTTGCGGCTCGAGGGTTTTATGTTATCTTTTGTTCGAATCTCACCCGAATCAACTCTCTTCTTCTCATCTATTCTACATTGAATCGACTTTTCTGATGTCGGATTGATTTTTTCATTTCGCAGGTGAACAGTAAGTGCGAACAAAAGAGGCGGTTTTCTCTCTGGGGATTTTGTTTGTGTTCATCTATTTTTTTGTTCAAGATCTGCTTTTTCTTCTCTTGGTGGTGAGCACTTCTACTATGTTTTTATCTAGATTCAACTATATTATCTAGATTTAACTATATTATTGTTCATGTTTTTTATTAAGCATTTTTTGTTTCTAGCAGCAAGTCAAGAAATGAGATGCAATATATTTTTGTAATCTATGAGTCTGAAATCCAGGTTTTTTTTCAGCATCAAAGTAGATATGATGATAGTTATCAACATTCATATATTGTAGTCATCAATTGCTTTTTTATATACTGCTCGTTGATTTTCTTCACCGTCAGTTATTGGGTTTTTTTTTTATTTTGAGACGCACAATAGCTATCATAGATTTTTTTTGTAGATTAAGTATGAACTTTGCTGAATTAGATATCAATTTTCATATCTGGTTGCCTGCTCCTTAATTTTTTTTGTTATACCTTACTATGTATGACATTTTTCTTTGATTAAATCTCTTTTATGTTTATGCTTTATTACACAGTTATTTTTTTGCCAGAAGTAAGCCAACAAATGTGATCTAATATATTTTGTTTACATGGCAGTTCACACCGAGTGATTTCCATGCTGTTCCTTTTCATCTTTTTCTCCACTGACCTCTTTTTTGTCTTCCTCTTCTAATGGATCAGGAAGGCAAGGTTAGCAATCACAGCACTGACATGGATCAGCAAGAGGAGGTTAGCAGTCACATTGATCAGGAAGAGGAGGTTAGCAATCACAGCAGTGACATTGATCAGGAAGCAGAGGTTAGGAGTTACAATACTAAAACCCATAAGATTATTGCACATTTGTCCGAGATTGAGGTTGTCTACACCGATGACAACCATAAAGCAGCCGAGATTGTGGACATGTACGAGCAGTGGCTTAGCAAGGATGAATACAAGTTTGTGGGCCTCGACTTCGAGTATTGCGACCCACAATTTGAAGGTGACTATCGTATCGCGGTTGTTCAACTGTCGATGAACAACCATGTATTGGTATACCAATGGTCAAGGTATGATATGTCAACTTCCATTTTATTTTTTCTTGTGTTCTAATCAGTTTTTGTGAAACCAGATGTTTTAATAACTTATTTTTGTCATCTAGATTCAATGATTAATGCTAGTTTATTTTTTTTTATTTTTTGCTGCTGATGGTTCAACTTCCAAATTTTTTGTGTTCTAATCAGTGGTGAAAGCAGATTTTTTCATAACTTACATCCTTCTATTTTTATGTTTGCAGTAGCCTGAAGTGGTGTCCGAAACTTATGGATTTTGTTACGCAGCGGCGTACATTTTGCTAGCGTTGACATAAGGAATGACAAAATAGCTATCAAGCAAAGTTGGAATATTGAGATACCAACTCAGTGCCACATTGATCTGCAAGACCTGTTCAAGCTCGATCGTGACAGGACTGGGATGGCTGACATGGTAGCCAGCCTCATCGACAGTAGCTACAAAGGAATGAAGAAAGAGTTCCCATCAGTTCAGCACAAGTTCTGGGAGAAGAATCCGCTTGATGATATTAATCTTGAGTATGCAGCCAGAGATGGTTTTGTGGCGTATCAACTGTACCGTATAATTCGTAACTGCAACTATGGACTGCGGCACCTGGTACCTCCGCTGGCAACACCAACAGCAGTTGAACCCGCTCCAACGAGTGGCATAAACGCTTCTTCATCGAGCAGCAGCAAGGGAAAAGAATTGGCTGGCTGAAGCGCTCCAGGGGTGATGAAGGGTGGACATACACGCGCATTTCTGATGGACATGAATATTGGAGTGTCGCGTCCTAGAGATTTCCCTATTTTTATCAAACAAGCCCTCCTCGTTTTCCTGGGGTCGAGTGGGACAAGTGGCCGGAGGAGAAGAAGCCGAAGATAGATTGGAGTGGTGATGCCCCAAACACACCCTAGATAGATCTATGTTCTGTGAAGTGTGTATGTTTGATACTATGGTTTGGTAAATGTGTTGAACTACTTTGACTAAATGCAAAGCATGTGTGTGCACCTGAAAAATCTTCAATGATTTTGCTGTGCGTACTTGAATAATTCAATTTGTGTGTGAGTGTGTAGCTGAAAGAAGGCTACTATGTCGGTGTATGATCCCTTTTTTACAAATGCAAAGCGTGTGTCTACACCTGAAAAAATCTTCAACGAAAATAATACCGAGTCGGTACTGTGTTTTTGTGTATGTAGCTTAAATGTTACTTTCAATTTTTGTGTGCAACTGAAAAAATCATCATGAAAACATGATCAACATATATGTACCAACCCTCCCATGCACTCTTTCATCAACAGTTGACTCAATGTTTTACCAACCCATGTCCTCTTTTTTGTTACCTGCTTCTTGTTTCTTGTTTTTGTAGTACAAGGTGGTCCTTTTGTTTTCATAAGGGAACAAGTGAAACAATAATTATCAACCCACTCATTCACTATTCACCAACACCCAACTCAATGTGTTACCAACCCATTTCCATTCTTTTAGTTCCATCTTTTTTTCATATATGAAATTTGGTCCTTTTTGTTTTTCAAGGGAACAAGGGAACCTACATATCAACCCTCCCATGCACTCTTCATCAACAGTTGACTCAATGTTTTACCAACCCATCTCCTCTTTGGTTACCTCCTTCTTTTTTCTCTTTTTTGTAGAAGAAGGTGGTCCTTTTGTTTTCCTAAGTGAACAAGGGAAACAATAAATATCAACCCACTCATTTACTATTCACCAAAACCCAACTCAATGTGTTACCGACCCATTTCAATTCTTAGATCCATCTTTTTTTTATATATGAAATTTGTTTCTTTTAGTTTTTTAAGGGAACAATGGAACCTACTTATCAACCCTCCCATTCACTCTTCATCAATAGTTGACTCAATGTTTTTACCAACCCATGTCCTCTTTTTTGTTACCTGCTTCTTGTTTCTTTTTTTTGTAGTACAAGGTGGTCCTTTTGTTTTCATAAGGGAACAAGTGAAACAATAATTATCAACCCACTCATTCACTATTCACCAACACCCAACTCAATGTGTTACCAACCCATTTCCATTCTTTTAGTTCCATCTTATTTTTATATATGAAATTTGGTCCTTTTTGTTTTTCAAGGGAACAAGGGAACCTACTTATCAACCCTCCCATGCACTCTTCATCAACAGTTGACTCAATGTTTTACCAACCAATCTCCTCTTTTGTTAGCTCCTTCTTTTTTCTTTTTTTTGTAGAAGAAGGTGGTCCTTTTGTTTTCCTAAGTGAACAAGGGAAACAATAAATATCAACCCACTCATTCACTATTCACCAAAACCCAACTCAATGTGTTACCGACCCATTTCAATTCTTAGCTCCATCTTTTTTTTATATATGAAATTTGTTCCTTTTAGTTTTTTAAGGGAACAATGGAACCTACTTATCAACCCTCCCATGCACTCTTCATCAACAGTTGACTCAATGTTTTACCAACCCATCTACTCTTTTGTTACCTCATTCTTTTTTTCTCTTTTGTGTAGAGAGAAGGTGGTCCTTTTGTTTTGTTAACGGAACGACGGAACCAATATATATCAACCTACGCATTCACTATTCATCAACACCGAATTCAATGTGTTACCAACCCATTTCAATTCTTTTAGTTCCATCTTTTTTATATATATGAAATATGGTCCTTTTTGTTTTTCAAGGGAACAAGGGAACCTACTTATCAACCCTCCCATGCACTCTTCATCAACAGTTGACTCAATGTTTTACTAACCCATCTCCTCTTTTGTTACCTCCTTCTTTTTTCTCTTTTTTGTAGAAGAAGGTGGTCCTTTTGTTTTCCGAAGTGAACAAGGGAAACAATATATATCAACCCACTCATTCACTATTCACCAACACCCAACTCAATGTG
Organism: Lolium perenne; assembly: GCF_019359855.2. Lineage (NCBI taxonomy): Eukaryota > Viridiplantae > Streptophyta > Magnoliopsida > Poales > Poaceae > Lolium > Lolium perenne. The sequence goes on from NC_067250.2 coordinate 229,936,448, forward strand.
TTACCGACCCATTTCAATTCTTAGCTCCATCTTTTTTTTATATATGAAATTTGTTCCTTTTAGTTTTTTAAGGGAACAATGGAACATATTTATTAACCCTCCCATGCACTCTTCATCAACAGTTGACTCAATGTGTTACCAACCCATCTCCTCTTTTGTTTCCTCCTTCTTTTTTTTCTCTTTTGTGTAGAGAGAAGGTGGTCCTTTTGTTTTGTTAACGGAACGACGGAACCAATATATATCAACCCACTCATTCACTATTCACCAACACCCAACTCAATGTGTTACCGACCCATTTCAATTCTTAGCTCCATCTTTTTTATATATATGAAATTTTGGTCCTTTTTGTTTTTTAAGGGAACAAGGGAACCTACTTATCAACCCTCACATACACTCTTCATCAAAAAGTTCACTCAATGTTTTACCAACCCATCTCCTCTTTTGTTACCTCCTTCTTTTTTCTTTTTGTGTAGAGAGAAGGTGGTCCTTTTGTTTTCCTAAGGGAACAAGGGAAACAATAATTATCAACCCACACATTCACTATTCATCAACACATAAGTCCATGTGTTACCGATCCATTTCCATTCTTTTTAGCTCCATCTTTTTTTTATGTATGAAATTTGTTTCCTTTTTGTTTTTTAAGGGAACAAGGGAACCTACTTATCAACCCTCCCATTCATTCTTCATCAACAGTTTGACTCAATGTGTTACCAACCCATGTCCTCTTTTGTTACCTCCTTCTTTTTTCTCTTTTTGTAGTACAAGGTGGTCCTTTTTGTTTTTTAAGGGAAAAAGTGAAACAATATTTATCAACCCACACATTCACTATTCATCAACACCCAACTCAATGTGTTACCGACCCATTTCAATTCTTTTTAGCTCCATCTTATTTTTATATAAAATTTGTTCCTTTTAGTTTTTAAGGGAACAAGGTAACATACTTATCAACCCTGCCATGCACTCTTCATGAACAGGTGTCTCAATGTTTTACCAGCCCATCTCCTCCTTTCTTACCTCCTTCTTTTTTCTTTTTGTGTAGAGAGAAGGTGGTCCTTTTGTTTATTAAGGGAACAAGGGAAACAATAATTATCAACCCACACATTCACTATTCATCAACACAGAAGTCCATGTGTTACCGATCCATTTCCATTCTTTTTAGCTCCATCTTTTTTTTATGTATGAAATTTGTTCCTTTTAGTTTTTTAAGGGAACAAGGGAACCTACTTATCAACCCTCCCATGCACTCTTCATCAACATTTGACTCAATGTGTTACCAACCCATCTCGTCTTTTGTTACCTCCTTCTTTTTTCTCTTTTTTGTAGAAGAGGGTGGTCCTTTTGTTTTTTAAGGGAACAAGGGAAACAATAAATATCAACCCACACATTCACTATTCATCAACAGTTGACTCAATGTGTTACCAACCCATCTCCTCTATTGTTACCTCCTTCTTTTTTCTCTTTTTTTTGATGAAGAAGGTGGTCCTTTTGTTTTTTAAGGGAACAAGGGAAACAATAAATATCAACCCGCTAATTCATTATTCACCAACACCCAACTCAATGTGTTACCAACCCATTTCCACTCTTAGCTCCATCTTTTTTTTATATATGAAATTTGGTCCTTTTTGTTTTTTAAGGGAACAAGGGAACCTACTTATCAACCCTCCCATACACTCTTCATCAACAGATGACACAATGTTTTTACCAACCCATCTACTCTTTTGTTACCTCATTCTTTTTTTCTCTTTTGTGTAGAAGAAGGTGGTCCTTTTGTTTTCCTAAGGGAACAAGGGAAACAATAATTATCAACCCACACATTCACTATTAATCAATACATAAGTCCATCTTTTTTATATATATGAAATTTTGGTCCTTTTTGTTTTTTAAGGGAACAAGGGAACCTACTTACCAACCCTCCCATTCACTCTTCATCAACAGTTGACTCAATGTTTTACCAACCCATCTCCTCCTTTGTTACCTCCTTCTTCTTTCTTTTTGTGTAGAGAGAAGGTGGTCCTTTTGTTTTCTAAGGGAACAAGGGAAACAATAATTATCAACCCACACATTCACTATTCATCAACACATAAGTCCATGTGTTACCGACCCATTTCCATTCTTTTTAGCTCTATCTTTTTTTTTATGTATGAAATTTGTTCCTTTTTGTTTTTTAAGGGAACAACGGAACCTACTTATCAACCCTCCCATTCATTCTTCATCAACAGTTTGACTCAATGTGTTACCAACCCATGTCCTCTTTTGTTACCTCCTTCTTTTTTCTCTTTTTTGTACTACAAGGTGGTCCTTTTGTTTTTTTAAGGGAACAAGGGAAACAATATTTTATCAACCCACACATTCACTATTCATCAATACATAAGTCCAGCTTTTTTTTATATATGAAATTTGGTCCTTTTTGTTTTTTAAGGGAACAAGGGAACCTACTTATCAACCCTCTCATTCACTCTTCATCAACAGTTGACTCAATGTTTTACCAACCCATCTCCTCTTTTGTTACCTCCTTTTTTTTTCTCTTTTTGTGTAGAAGGTGGTCCTTATGTTTTCCTAAGGGAACAAGGGAAACAATAAATATCAACCCGCTAATTCATTATTCATCAACACCCAACTCAATGTGTTACCAACCCATTTCCACTCTTAGCTCCATCTTTTTTTTATATATGAAATTTATTATTTTTTGTTTTTTAAGGGAACAAGGGAACCTACTTATCAACCCTCCCATGCACTCTTCATCAACAGGTGACTCAATGTTTTACCAACCCATCTACTCATTTGTTACCTCCTTCTTTTTTTCTCTTTTGTGTAGAAGAAGGTTGTCCTTTTGTTTTCCTAAGGGAACAAGGGAAACAATAATTATCAACCCACACATTCACTATTCATCAACACATAAGTCCATGTGTTACCGAACCATTTCCATTCTTTAGCTCCATGTTTTTTTTATATATGAAATTTTGGTCCTTTTTGTTTTTTAAGGGAACAAGGGAACCTACTTATCAATCCTCCCATGCACTCTTCATCAATAGTTGACTCAATGTGTTACCAACCCATCTCCTCTTTTGTTACCTCCTTCTTTTTTTTCTCTTTTTTGTAGAAGAAGGTGGTCCTTTTGTTTTCCTAAGGGAACAAGGGAAACAATAATTATCAACCCACTCATTCACTATTCACCAACACCCAACTCAATGTGTTACCGACCCATTTCAATTCTTAGCTCCATTTTTTTTATATATGAAATTTGGTCCTTTTTATTTTTTAAGGGAACAAGGGAACCTACTTATCAACCCTCCCATGCACTCTTCATCAACAGTTGACTCAATGTTTTACCAACCCATCTCCTCTTTTGTTACCTCCTTCTTTTTTTCTCTTTTGTGTAGAAGAAGGTGGTCCTTTTGTTTTCCTAAGGGAACAAGGGAAACAATAAATATCAACCCACAAATTCACTATTCATCAACACATAAGTCCATGTGTTACCGACCCATTTCCATTCTTTAGCTCCATCTTTTTTTATATATGAAATTTTGGTCCTTTTTGTTTTTTAAGGGAACAAGGGAACCTACTTATCAATCCTCCAATGCACTCTTCATCAATAGGTGACTCAATGTGTTACCAACTCATCTCCTCTTTTGTTAACTCCTTCTTTTTTTCTCTTTTTTGTAGAAGAAGGTGGTCCTTTTCTTTTCCTAAGGGAACAAGGGAAACAATAATTATCAACCCACTCATTCACTATTTACCAACACCCAACTCAATGTGTTACCGACCCATTTCAATTCTTAGCTCCATTTTTTTTATATATGGAATTTGGTCCTTTTTGTTTTTTAAGGGAACAAGGGAACCTACTTATCAACCCTCCCATTCACTATTCATCAACAGTTGACTGAATGTTTTAACAACCCATCTCCTCTTTTGTTACCTCCTTCTTTTTTTCTCTTTTGTGTAGAAGAAGGTGCTCCTCTTGTTTTCCTAAGGGAACAAGGGAAACAATAATTATCAACCCGCTAATTCACTATTCACCAACACCCAACTCAATGTGTTACCAACCCATTTCCACTCTTAGCTCCATCTTTTTTTTATATATGAAATTTGGTCCTTTTTGTTTTTTAAGGGAACAAGGGAACCTACTTATCAACCCTCACATGCACTCTTCATCAACAGTTGACTCAATGTGTTACCAACCCATCTCCTCTTTTGTTACCTCCTTCTTTTTTTTCTCTTTTGTGTAGAAGAAGGTGGTCCTTTTGTTTTCCTAAGGGAACAAGGGAAACAATAATTATCAACCCACACATTCACTACTTATCAATACATAAGTCCATGTGTTACCGACCCATTTCCATTCTTTAGCTTCATCTTTTTTATATATATGAAATTTGGTCCTTTTTATTTTTTAAGGGAACAAGGGAACCTACTTATCAACCCTCCCATGCACTCTTCATCAACAGTTGACTCAATGTGTTACCAACCCACGCATTTATTATTCATCAACACCTAAGTCCATGTGTTACCAAACCTCCCATTCAGTATTCATCAACATGTATCTGGAAGGTTAACCAACACCTACGTTCTGTTGTTACCAAGAAGGGAATTGCGGAAGAAGGGAATTGTACATGTTGCAAGTCGTAGTTCATTTCATTTGCAAGTGGATTATGCTGCTCCCCTCCCTTTTTTTTAACCCTAAAATTTCACTAGCCCAAAAAGGGAATAAGGAGAATTACTTCGTGAACGAGTAAAGGGAATTGCGCACGTACAGGAAGCAAAATAACGTACGACTCTGAAACTTGTATCGCGCACGAAAAGGGAATTGCGCAGCTGCAATAGAAAGCAAATCACATACAGCACGTAACCTATGTGGTCCACAACTTCCCGTACGTTTATTTCCACGAAAGGGAAACACGGTTATTTTCTGAATTGGGTTGTCGGAAACCGATCGCGCAATAAGATCCTGGCGCGCGAGCGCCAGCTAGGGCCGCCCCCTAAGTACTACTCCAGGTTTCTTTTTTGCGGCGGAAGTACTACTCCAGGTTATTATGAACTACAGCGAGAGTCGGATACACGATCCGAATCGGCCTAGGTGAAAAAAAAAATCTGAACCTGATCAACTGTACATGATCGGCGTTCCTCTTTCAGTTCTGATCACTGACTAGTCCAGCAAAGTACTTCCGTTTCCGTGATTGTGTGGCCAACTCGTGAAAAAGTAAATTTATCAATTCTTTGTCGTCACGGTTGGAGCAGGGATCCCTGCAGAAAAAAAACGGTTGGAGCAGGGCTTTTGGATTTGGTTCATCATCAAATTCGAGATTTGACACTTGGAATGCTATTTTTAAGTGTATTGATTTGGAAAGCACAGAGTTCACAAATATTGCAAATTTTAGTACTCCCTCTCGCCGTGAATACTTTTCACACATATAACAAAATAATTTAAGCCAGAATGTGTCTAGATTCATCTTCCATCCAAATAGCCAACAAATCACATGACTGACATGTTCCAATTTGTATTACTTTGCCTTGTACAAAGCTAGCCTTCTAGATTGATTCTTAGAACATCTTCACGGGTACCCCGAAAGGATGTCGGCAATAGCGCTAGACATGGCTTTTTTCGGGGCACATGTTGCGATCCTTTTTGGGGTGTCTGCCCCCGCAGGCCGCCCGTAAGACATTTAGCCTCATAAAATTTAAACAAACCAACACAATTTTATTGAAAATTGGATTCAATATAAGCTTCCTTGATTTAATATAAAGTTCAATAAAATTGAAGTAAACCCCTAACCTAGGGACCTGATCGAAGGCATTATAGTCTAGCTTGTCGTTGTCGCCGTCATTATAGCCCGTGGTCGTTGTCATTGTCTTTTCACAAAAGTATGAAGAGAGGACGATGTCCTTGCCCTTGTTGCCTTCGAAATCGATGAACATGCCCATCTCCTACACAACCCACCGTTCAGTGTGCTCGTGTGTCGTTCGCAGAATAATATCGGTCGACAAGCAGTGATCTTGGGTGAGCTCCGACACGTCCGCGGACCGCGGGTGTCGAGGGTGCTCCTCGGCAATGCCCTCCGATAGGGGCTTAGGGTTGATGGAATCATGCAAGCTGACACGAGACATCGGTTCACAGACAAGCGGGGAGAGCGATTTACCCAGGTTCGGGGCCCTCGATGAGGTAAAACCCTTACGTCCTGCCTGTCTGTTCTTGATTATGATGATAATGGGTTACAATGGGGTACCGAATAGTTCGGCTGAGTTCTCGTCGAGATGGCTAAATATTAGGGTAACCTAGCTCTAAGCTTCTGTTGGCTAAGATCGCTAAGATTGGTCAGGTCTCAAGAGGCCTAATCGCGTACGACTAGGTTTACAGTAGATTTATCTCTAAACTTTCCTTGCTCGGCTCCTTCCGTGTCTTGTACTTCAAGGAATCTTCCGCCGCACCGTCCTAGTGACCCACCTTGCCATCGAGTGCCTTCATGGGCCTCCAACTAGGAAATACAGGATAGGGCAACATTGGTTACCCGAAGGGTAATGCCCACGTCAATAGCCCCCGAGTGTCTAGCCGAAGGTAGTTCGGGTAGAGACTAAAGCATGCCTCCACCCAATGTTATTCTCCTTGATTGTTCTTGTTCTTCTTGAATCTGCATCATCTTCTTCTGTCGGGTGCGCGTCAGCGCTCCCGATGGGGGTAGCCCCCGAGTCTAGGTACGGATGCTTGGAATCCGTGCGTAAACTCAAGTTGTACCACTCGAACATTTTGCTCTGCCGAAGTTTTTCCGCGAGTCTTCGTAGGTCATCCGATAAACTTTCCTCATGCAAGGGATAATGAGTAACGTGCCCAACTTTTGTTGGTTAACTGCCGATGGCAAAACAACGTTACCCTACACAGAATCAAATCCCCGGGCATGATCCTGGAATGCGAAAAAGTTCTATCGGGTGCGCGCCCAGCGCTCTGATGTCTACGCCCCCTCCTTTTCCTGTAGACAGTGTTGGGCCTCCAAGAGCAGAGGTTTGTAGAACAGCAGCAAGTTTCCCTTAAGTGGATCACCCAAGGTTTATCGAACTCAGGGAGGAAGAGGTCAAAGATATCCCTCTCATGCAACCCTGCAACCACAAAGCAAGAAGTCTCTTGTGTCCCCAACACACCTAATAGGTGCACTAGTTCGGCGAAGAGATAGTGAAACACAGGTGGTATGAATAAATAGTAGCAGTAGCAACGGCACCAGAAAAGTGCTTTGCCCGTGACAAGAAACAAGCGTAGTAACGCAGCGTAGTAACGCAAGAAAAAGAAACAAACAGCGATAGCAGTATTTAGGAACAAGGCCTAGGGATCATACTTTCACTAGTGGACACTCTCAACATTGATCACATAACAGAATAGATAAATGCATACTCTACACTCTTGTTGGATGATGAACACCATTGCGTAGGATTACACGAACCCTCAATGCCGGAGTTAACAAGCTCCACAATTCAATGTTCATATTTAAATAACCTTAGAGTGCATGAAAGATCAACACGACTAAACCAAGTACTAACATAGCATGCACACTGTCACCTTCACACTATGTAGGAGGAATAGATCACATCAATACCATCATAGCAATAGTTAACTTCATAATCTACAAGAGATCATAATCATAGCCTACGCCAAGTACTAACACGGATGCACACACTGTCACCATTACACCGTGCAGGAGGAATAAAACTACTTTAATAACATCACTAGAGTAGCATGCAGATAAATTGTGATACAAAACACATTGCAATCATAAAGAGATATAAATAAGCACTTCACTATGCTCTTCATAACAGTGAATAAGTATTCTGTGAAATATAGCCTAAGAGACCCACACGGTGCACACACTGTCACCTTTACACACGTGGGACAAGGAGTCTCCGGAGATCACATAAGTAAAATTCACTTGACTAGCATAACGACATCTAGATTACAAGCATCATCATATGAATCTCAATCATGTAAGGCAGCTCATGAGATTATTGTATTGAAGTACATAGGAGAGAGATGAACCACATAGCTACCGGTACAGCCCCGAGCCTCGATGGAGAACTACTCCCTCCTCATGGGAGACAGCAGCGTTGATGGAGATGGCGGTGGTGTCGATGGAGGAGCCTTCTGGGGGCACTTCCCCGTCCCGGCGGCGTGCCGGAACAGAGACTCCTGTCCCCCAGATCTTGGCTTCGCGATGGCGGCGGCTCTGGAAGGTTTCTCGTACCGTGGCTTTTTCGTATCGAGGTTTTAGGTCGAGGGGCTTTATATAGGCGAAGAGGCGGCGTCAGAATGTCGAAGGGGCGACGACACTATAGGGGGGCGCGGGCCACCCCTAGGCCGCGCCGGCCTATGGTTTGGTGGGCCTGTGCCCCCTCTCTGGCGGTTCTCGTGTGTTCTGGATGCTTCCGGGCAAAATAGGAACCTGGGCGTTGATTTCGTCCAATTCCGAGAATATTTCTTTACTAGGATTTCTGAAACCAAAAACAGCAGAAAACAGGAACTGGCACTGCGGCATCTCGTCAATAGGTTAGTTCCAGAAAATGCATAAATATGACATAAAGTATGCATAAAACATGTAGATTTCATCAATAATGTGGCATGGAACATAAGAAATTATCGATACGTTGGAGACGTATCAGCATCCCCAAGCTTAGTTCTACTCGCCCCGAGCAGGTAAAACGATAACAAAGATAATTTCTGAAGTGACATGCCCTCATAACCTTGATCATACTATTTGTAAACATATGTAATGAATGCAGCGATCAAAACAATGGTAATGACATGAGTAAACAAGTGAATCATAAAGCAAAGACTTTTCATGAATAGCACTTCAAGACAAGCATCAATAAGTCTTGCATAAGAGTTAACTCATAAAGCAATAAATCAAAGTAAAGGTATTGAAGCAACACAAAGGAAGATTAAGTTTCAGCGGTTGCTTTCAACTTGTAACATGTATATCTCATGGATAATTGTCAACATAGAGTAATATAACAAATGCAATATGCAAGTATGTAGGAATCAATGCACAGTTCACACAAGTGTTTGCTTCTTGAGGTGAAGAGAAATAGGTGAACTGACTCAACATAAAAGTAAAAAAGAATGGTCCTTCAAAGAGGAAAGCATCGATTGCTATATTTGTGCTAGAGCTTCTATTTTGAAAACATAAAGAGAGCATAAAAATAAAGTTTTGAGAGGTGTATGTTGTTGTCAACGAATGGTAGCGGGTACTCTAACCCCCTTGCCAAGCAAACCTTCAAAGAGCGGCTCCCATTTTATTTTATTTTTGGGGGGCACTCCTTCCAACCTTTCTTTCACAAACCATGGCTAACCGAATCCTCGGGTGCCTGCCAACAATCTCATACCATGAAGGAGTGCCTTTTTATTTTAGTTTTATTATGATGACACTCCTTCCAACCTTTGCTTACACAAGCCATGGCTAACCGAATCCTTCGGGTGCTGTCCAACAATCACATACCATGGAGGAGTGTCTATTTTTTTTTAATTAATTTGGAACTGGGAATCCCATTGCCAGCTCTTTTTGCAAAATTATTGGATAAGCGGATGAAGCCACTAGTCCATTGGTGAAAGTTGCCCAACAAGATTGAAAGATAAACACCACATACTTCCTCATGAGCTATAAAACATTGACACAAATCAGAGGTGATAAATTTTGAATTGTTTAAAGGTAGCACTCAAGCAATTTACTTTGGAATGGCGGAGAAATACCATGTAGTAGGTAGGTATGGTGGACACAAATGGCATAGTGGTTGGCTCAAGGATTTTGGATGCATGAGAAGTATTCCCTCTCGATACAAGGTTTAGGCTAGCAAGGTTTATTTGAAACAAACACAAGGATGAACCGGTGCAGCAAAACTCACATAAAAGACATATTGAAAACATTATAAGACTCTACACCGTCTTCCTTATTGTTCAAACTCAATACTAGAAATTATCTAGACCTTAGAGAGACCAATTATGCAAACCAAATTTTAGCAAGCTCTATGTATTTCTTCATTAATGGGTGCAAAGTATATGATGCAAGAGCTTAAACATGAGCACAAAAATTGCCAAGTATCAAATTATTCAAGACATTTTAGAATTACTACATGTAGCATTTCCCGATTCCAACCATATAACAATTTAACGAAGAAGATTCAACCTTTGCCATGAATACTATGAGTAAAGCCTAGGACATATTTGTCCATATGCAACAGCGAAGCGTGTCTCTCTCCCACACAATGAATGCTAGGATCCATTTTATTCAAACAAAAACAAAAACAAAAACAAACCGACGCTCCAAGCAAAGCACATAAGATGTGATGGAATAAAAATATAGTTTCAAGGGAGGAACCTGATAAATTTGTCGATGAAGAAGGGGATGCCTTGGGCATCCCCAAGCTTAGACGCTTGAGTCTTCTTGAAATATGCAGGGATGAACCACGGGGGCATCCCCAAGCTTAGACTCTTCACTCTTCTTGATCATAGTTTATCATCCTCCTCTCTTGACCCTTGAAAACTTCCTCCACACCAAACTCGAAACAAACTCATTAGAGGGTTAGTGCATAATCAAAAACTCACATGTTCAGAGGTGAAACAATCATTCTTAACACTTCTGGACATTGCTCAAAGCTACTGGAAGTTAATGAAACAAAGAAATCCATCCCACATAGCAAAAGAGGCAATGCGAAATAAAAGGCAGAATCTGTCAAAACAGAACAGTCCGTAAAGACGAATTTTAAAAGGGCACCAGACTTGCTCAAATGAAAATGCTCAAATTGAATGAAAGTTGCGTACATATCTGAGGATCACTCACGTAAATTGGCATAATTTTCTGAGTTACCTACAGAGAATTAGGCCCAGATTCGTGACAGCAAAGAAATCTGTTTCTGCGTAGTAATCCAAATCTAGTATGAACCTTACTATCAACGACTTTACTTGGCACAACAAAACACTAAACTAAGATAAGGAGAGGTTGCTACAGTAGTAAACAACTTCCAAGACACAAATATAAAACAAAGTACTGTAGCAAAATAACACATGGGTTATCTCCCAAGAAGTTCTTTCTTTATAGCCATTAAGATGGGCTCAGCGGTTTTAATGATGCACTCGCAAGAAATAGTATTTGAAGCAAAAGAGAGCATCAAGAGGAAAATTCAAAACACATTTAAGTCTAACATGCTTCCTATGCATAGGAATCTTGTAAATAAACAAGTTCATGAAGAGCAAAGTAACAAGCATAGGAAGATAAAACAAGTGTAGCTTCAAAAATTTCAGCACATAGAGAGGTGTTTTAGTAACATGAAAATTTCTACAACCATTTTTTCCTCTCTCATAATAAGTTTCAGTAGTATCATGAGCAAACTCAACAATATAACTATCAAATGAAACATTCTTATCATGAGTCTCATGCATAAAATTATTACACTACAAGAAATGTGTTAACTAGTGACCTTCTTACAGTGACCACAAATAAATTAGTCATAACTCTACGACCATTTGTTTGGGAGGGATCAAACCCTAAATTTCTACGACCATTCTGATCAGAAAAGTCATAACTGAGTCACACAAATTGGTCATAATATAGATGGCATGGTCTACGACCTTAATTTTAGCCGCCGACGACCAATTTAAATAGTCATGACTGCTAATTCGTGATGCCTTTAAATGACTTGTCGACCACCTCAGCAATTTTACATACGTGTCTTGTCAATGTGTCAACATTCGATTAGGTGCCTAGACAAAACTAGTCATTGCTCTCTTCACCGGTAGGTCTAACTACACTACCTATCCAATAACATGTGGACCCTACCTGCCTACTAGAGAAGCCTGATCCACCACCGAACCGACAAATAGGCCCCACTAAATTGAGAGGAGGGAGCACCCACCACCGACCTACCACCTGACATGTATGCCTCATCGGACTGGCATGCATAACCCACTATCATACTAGTACTAGTAGAAAGTAAAACTAAGAAATATAGCCCGCTTTATATTAGGAAAAGAGTAAAATTCAGTAATGTATCCAATAGTAAAATCACTCTCATATGGAACCTCAAAACATGGGAAACTCGCACGAAAACTCGCTCGCGGGAACGAAAATTGGACGCGCGCCATCCGCTCCCTTTTTCGCGCCACATGAAACGAAAAGTTTGGCTCTGTCCCGCCCACACCTCACTTGCGGGCAAACATTTTTTTCTCGTTTAAGTCCCCCACCTACCCACGGGAACGAAACCCTAACTCTTTCTCCTCGGTCCTCATCATACGCCGCCGCCTCGCAGTAGAGAAATGACAATCTCCTCGGCCCTCCCTTTGCCCACCGCCGCCGCCTAATTAACCCCAGTAGCAGAAGATCTGCGTCATCTTCCAGGCGCCTCGCCCGTACTTCGACATTGGCCGGTGCCTGCAGCGCACCATGTCGCATGACTTCCTATGCATCTACCATGCCCACCTCGACAACATCAGGGCTTATCCATGTACGTGGCCACGCGTGGTCTCTATTTCCGCCAGATCTAGTCGTTTCCTTGACCTTTCCTCTCGTTTTGCTTATGTTCTGATTTGATTTTGCTTCTTGGGTGCAGATCTGGAAGATGAGGCAGCGGCAGCGCACGCCATAGATGCCCACGACAGCGACACCGTCTTAGCTTCAGATGTCTCTTGTTTCGTCGCACTCTATTCGCTCTGCTGATTTTGTCTTGCTTGTGTTAATGCTCTCGGTGTTGATGTTTGTGGCAGTGAGGGCGCAAGCGAAGCAGGTGAGCGACGAGGACGAACACCTTGCCAAGGCGAGGGCGCAGGTCTGTGTGGAGATGGCCGAGAAGTAGGGTGGGATCGCCGCACTGAAGATGGAGTGCACCACGCTGAAGCAGGGGAGTGCCCGAAATTGTTTGTTCTAACTCCCGCAGGGTTTGCTATCCTGGAAATATGTGCACCTAAATCGTAAGGAATTTGATGACCTTACTTCCAAGGAACATGTAGCTGCATTCTCTGTGAATATGCTGCTCTTGTCCTTCGATTTAAGAGAGGATCGTGGGTTGCTTAGCATGCTTCATTTGCATCCATCACCTACGGTAGTTAATTGTTGCTTTAGGCCTAAATCATACACATTATAGAGTTACCTGACCTTTTTATTTGTGTATTATTAGAGTACTGTCTATTGACTTCGATAGCACTTTGTATCTCACCATCATATTTAGAACATAAGTGATGATAGCAATAGCACTATTTTATATTTCAAATCTCAGCCAAAGCGAGCTGGAGAGGATCACCGGTTACTTCATCCTCTTATGCTTGGTAGGCTCCAGCGAGCTAAGTAAGGTTGTATAAGGCTTAATGCTTAATTTTTAATATGGCCGTCCTTTTGAACAAACAAAGATAGCTTGGCTCCTTTCATTAGTAGACAAATATTGGCTCTGATGCACAACTAGACTGGACTGGTGTTTGGTAAATATGTTTCCTAAAAATGTGTTTGCTAAATATGTTTCCTAAGCTTGATTGGAGATTGGGTTTCCCTAATTCTAGGCGACTGATTTGATTTTGGAATCTCTATTTTCATGCTGGTGCTATTACTACTGTGATTAATATGTATCTCTTGTTCTGTGATAAGCTGCACATTTGTTACTCAAACAATTTCTCAAGTCAGTTCCAACTTTCTAACGTTAATCTGCATACTCTTACTTGGTCTTGCAGGTCACGAAAGACCCAGTTGGCTCATACTCTTTGTGTCTGCACTCAGGTACATTTCCCGTGTCAGATTTGGTCAATCAAGGCTTGCTAGATAGGAATAATTTTAACTTTCTTTGCTTAATTAAACAATCACAGCTTCCACTCCACATGCATGGTGGGTACGGCTAGGTTGGACTGATATTGTTTCTGTATATGTATTCATCTCTCAGAGCCTTACATGGACCAAGGGCATGTCTGAAGCAAAGGTTGATAAGATCTGTCAGGCTGCTGAAAAACTTCTGGTATTTGCAGTTATTCTTTTTTTCATTGATTCTGGTTTTGAAACTTATATGCTATCAGTGGTGTGATACAATCTTCTAAAATATGTATGCAATTTGGTTTTCAGAGTCAGGGTTTCATGACAGGAAGCGATCTCCTTATCAAGGTAAGGAATTAGGAGCTAAGGTACTGATTACAGATGAGCATATAGGGCCTTAGTGCTATTGTGTGAATAGTACTGCTATGCTAAATGGCTATAAATAATACTCTGTAGCTTGTTTCAGGAATAAGCTTGAGTGCTTTTATTCTTATTCATGAATAGTACTGCTATCCTAAACTGACTATAAATAACACCCCGTAGCTTGTTTCAGGAATAAGCTTGACTGCTTGAGTGCTTTTATTATTAGTCGTGTAATATTTTTTAGGCTGTTTGAGTTATTCTGAAGCAAAAGTATTTTGTTCTGATTACCACTGGGAGCCAAGAGCTTGCTGAGCTGCTTGGAAGTAACGTATGTTGTCCTTGGTTCTGTTCTGTTTTTTCCTGTTGTTCTGCTCAAACCTATTCACATATTTAAATAATTTGAAGGAGGGGTTGAAACACAGTATAAATGTCTGCACCAGTTGTTTGTTGTTTTGTTCATATCTGAATCTGAATCATGATCTATTTAGAGAGTCTACAACCCTATCTATACTCATGTATCAAGAACACTACTTGAAACATGAACACCACTTGTAGAAGTCTTGTACTTAGCCAGCAACTAATGCATGATCACAAATTTGATTTGTACTGTGTGTAAGCTAGATTCTAGAAGTGCAAAGCGTTGTTGATTATGGCTGTACAATGCTATTTAAATAATAGTGTTGCACATGTAAACCCAAGGAGGCATTGGTTAATCTGATTACTTTCTTTGCCATGCTAGGTGAGGGTGTTCCGTTTTGACCAAGTAATCAGAGCCCATGTGTCCTTTGGGTTGTTTTACTGTTGCCGTGGTTTTGTGGCATGATGTGTGTGCATGTGTGCAGTGACCGCCATGGACTGCGGGATGAGGGTGCTGGAAATTGTTAGCTCAGTATGTTCTCTTTTACTGAACATTGGCTTGATTCATCCAGCAACATTTTTGTGCTCTACATGTGTTATATCATGTGTTATCGGGTTGTAGGAGGCTAATGTGTGCAATATAATTCCTTACTGCTAGATGCCTGAGATGACTGGGTAGGCCCTCCTCTAGAAGGTCAGGTTAATTAGTCCATCTCTCGTCAAAATCCATAATATACTGTGCATGTACATCAAATTATTTGTTATTACTCCTATTCTATTTGTGATGAACCACATCAGGACGTCAAGCACAACTGGGTCAATAAGCAAGGGCAGCCATTCCTGGAACCTTCGCATGGTTCTGCTCATCCCGGGCCTCATCAAGATGCTCTCTTCGAGCAGTTTCTCGTAGAGTATGTATGTTTCATTTCCTTCCAGCGAGCCAAGCACACCATCTAGTTGCTTCTATCTGTTGGCTGCTGCCTGCAACGATTTTTTTTGCTTCTAAAATTATTGTTGTGCAATGGACAATGGCCTTACTATGGCATGTTTTTCAGGTGTTGGCCGTTAGGGAATTTTTCGGACAAAGCTGGAACTTCTGGGCGTTTTTATTTATTTTTTTAGACTTTTTGTTGTATTCTTGTAGTTGGATAAAACTGTGCATGATTGTAATGTACTGCTGTTATCTGAAACATTATTCGTCAGTTGGCTCTTGAATCAAAAGGACATCTTCGTTGTACCGGATCTGATTAAAATATTAGTTAATGTCTGTCAAAACGGGGAAAATAAAACATGAAAAGTGGAAGCAGTGAAAAACTAAACCGACAAGTGGGACCACCTAGTGACATGAGCTTCTTGACAGTTGGGACCCATCTGACTAATTTGACCAGCCCAATTTGAAAAGGCCAATTTTTTAATATATGCCTTTCAAAAGGCCACGGCCCAGGAATAAAAAGGCTGGCCCGTATAGCTGACAAAAATTGATGGACAAAATGTAAATAAACTAAATTGTTGGGCTTGGCCCATGGGAAGAACCGAGATGGATTGGGCTGATTTCAGATCACGACCATTTGGTTTGGTCACACATCTGCCACGTAGGATTTGCCAAGTTGGATCTGATGTGGACAGGTAGGCCAGCCTACGACCAAAATTTTGGTCATAGAATCTATGACCATCATTATAGTCATAGTTCTCTACAACCATTTAAATAAAAAGGTCGTTGTGCGCCGTCAGTGACGCTCAACTGGCGACCAACAGTTATTGGTCATGACGTGGTCATAGATGAGGCACAATGACCTTTCAGTGACTAATATGGAGGGTCGCAAGTCACCATATGTAATGTCCCAGGTTTAGAGACGATCGAGGGGTAGATTTTAGAAAGGGATGTGCATTGCATAGTAAATTCTGGGGAAATTTCGCGTTTTTAAACAAAAACTGCATCGAAGGGGGACAAGTTTCTCTCTCGATACCTTACAGGGTTAGGGTTTCGAGAGTGCGACAAACTTGCATCTCATTTCACTAGTTTAGGGTTTTGAGAAGAGAGGGGAGAGTTTGCATGATTGGATTCTAAATGAAGTGACATGGTTGAATTCAAACCAATGTTGAATTTGAATTTCAAATTCAAACATTAAATAATTACCCTAAATAATTCAATTGAGGAAATTCATTAAGTAAATAATCAATAATAAACAAGATGAACAATTATAATAAAGTAAAGCTCATTAGAGAAAACTTTGAGCTTTATTGATCATCACACAATATACATTGTCATTACAATATTCATAAGAGAAAATAAAATGAATTACAACACATTACAAGAATTGGTGAAATTGAAAAATACAAGAAAATGAAAAGAAAAATACAAGTAATGACCTAGTCTAAATTCTACAAGATCATCTTCACTTGATCTTGGATTTGATGAACTCCCTGTCCAATGTGATCAATTGATAATTCCTGCACATAAACACAACAAATAGAAGTTATGCCAAGTGGCATAGCCACTTGGCAGGTTAGAAAGAAATGGAAAATTGTGGATATGGATCAGCTCTGCCGAGCTGATCATCTCCAAACCAAGTTCAGAGTATCAGGTGCACATACACACAGCCAAACTGCTCACCAGGCAGTGTGCATGCTCAACAGCACACACAGGCCAGTGAGTCACCATAAGCTGCAGACCTTGCTGTCGACCAGAGAGGAAGGAGAAGGCCACATAAAAGCCTCCACAGTAAACCCTAGGCCATATCCATCGACAGGCTTCACAGGGTAAGTCACCAAGAACACAAGAACACATGAACAGCCACTGCTGTTCAATCTGATAATTCACCACAGTACTGAATCAAGCCACACAAGGTTGCAAGGAGGAGCAGGGCAAGCACAAGCTCAATCCTGAAGTAATCCTCTACACCAACAAACAATCTAGGAGCTGGAGTGAGGTATACACCAAATCAACCTGAGCAAAACCAAGTTTTGCTCATAAATAAGCATACATTGCATCACAGGAACACAGAAGGGTAGAATACCCTGTTTGTATCATCATTTGGCTATCAGCCATAGGATGCAAGCAAAACCAGGGTAAAACTATTAGGAATGGATCCAAGGGAACACTGATCAAGCCAACAGTATTAAGAAAAGGACTTAACCAGGGAAATCCAGCAAGGAACTAATCCCTATTTAGCTACCCAGATTCACCTAGCAACACACAGCTAGCAAAGCCATCGATTAATGGACAGATATATGTCCAAGATGATTTCAACATCAAATGATCCGCGATCTATTAAGGACTACCAAGATTAGTGCACAGAAGCATCCATGAGGTAGGAGCAACCATTTCTAAGCAGACAGAGCCTGCTAGGGTCACAACAGCTACCCAACCACATAGGAAATTCACCAAAGCATCACATCATTATCCAGAAGGATTCAATATGAGCTAGGGTTCCCAACCAGCGGTTGGCATCCCTCTAGCTACATCAAATTCATCCATATGATCATTACTGATAAACAGTTCACATCATTTATCCATCTAGTAAAGTAAGGAATTACAGATAAATGAAACAGTAAAGTAACTAAAGCACCAACATCTTGCCAGTGAACCAATGGCTCACTGCAAGCATCAGATGATGCTTGGGTAAGCACTAGCACACACCAGCACAAATACAAGTGTCACACAGACACCAGGTGAAGCACCAGTAAGGCACAGTAACAAGCAAGTGATGATCAATTGATCATCAGGGCCTGCTAAAGCATGCCAGGGCAGGCTAGAGTCAAACACTGGAATTCCACATGAATTCTATGAATTAAACAGCCACAGATAAGCAACACTAGTATTACAGACTAGCACATAACCATTTTTATGGTTATAACCAGAAGCAGATCATCAAGGAATTGATGTATATGAACAACAATTAAGCAAGGCCAAACCTACTATAAGCCAGGACTCAATAATCATCACATAAATAACACTGCCTCTTGCTAAACAGTAAGAACCACTCACAGTAATGAACCAGGGGAGCTAGAGCTTATTACAGCACAAGTAAGCAAGCAATAACAGTGGCTGGTGATGCTCAGATAAGCATCTAGCCAAATAATAACATGTATAACCCAAGGATGAGCAGAGCCAAGAATCAAAGGAAGCACACGCCACGCAAGGTTAGCACAAGCATCGAGCAGCATAGCAAAGATACGCACACACAAAGCAAGTTAGGCGCAGCGATAGCACAAACTAGAATCATGGCAAGCAGACACAAGAATAAGAGTAGCTGCGGTGGCAGCAAGGGCATGGCGGCATCTCCATCAGAGGAGGGCCATGGCCAGAGATGCTGGAGGAAGAAGAGGAGAAGGCAAGAATGAGAGAGAGGAGAGGATTGAAGGAGGCGTACCTGGAGCAGCAGCGCAAGGCGTGCCATGGCGGCACGGCGGCACGGGCCACCCACGGCAGCGCCAAGCCGCGCCTGGCCTGGCGACGCCGAGCGTGGACGCCCCACGGCAACACCACAGCAGCACCACGGCAACACCACAGTGGCACCACGGCGGCGCCATAGCACCTGGAGCGTCGGCGGCGACAAGAACGCCGAGGCACTCCACGCCAGGAGATCAGAGGCGAAGGGGGCGAGGCGAGCAAGCGGCGCAGCACGAATCGCCGCGGAGGATCTGAATCGCCGTCGAGTGGCAGTTCAGATGCGCCACATCTCGCCGGCGGCGATGGCCGGAGTCGGCCGGAATAATTCGGCGAAGGGGCGGCGACGCGTGCGTCGCCAGAGCTCTAGGGTTAGGGTTCGGACACGAGCGCGAGGTGAGGGAGTGAGCGACCGACCGCTCGGGTCGGTTGGACCCGAGCTGGTCTAGCCCAACCCACTGGGCTCCACTGACAGGTGGGCCCAGGGGCAAATCAGTCTTTTCCAAATTTTATTAAAAACCAGAAACTTGGAAATTCAATAGAAAATTGATAAAAGCTCTAAAAAAATATAATTAAAAATATTAAAATAGATCAGCATAAAATCCTCTATTTAAATAAAATATCAAAGTGAATTTTTGAAGACAATTAAGAATAAGTCCTATTTTGATCATTTAAATCACACACCTAATTTTTTATAACGAAAATAAGTCCATTAATGTATTTGGACTTTAAAAACACCTTGACAACATTTCAAGGTTGTACATTACTTTAAATCAAGTATCCTCAAATTATTCTTAGTATTAACCTCTTACATGAAAGAATGACAACATCGGAAGGGGGGAACAAACCCTAAAACTGGAATCATGCATAACTGCTTCTTTAACCATTGCCCTTATCGGACAATGATGCTATTTTTCAGACAGAGGACAAGGGTCAGTCCACACCTTCCAACTGCAAAACTTTGCAGTGTTCAGGCAAGTTCATCACTTGCTCATGTCATTTGAGTATTTTTATCAAATTACTTGCAAAAGTATTATGGTTATCACTATTGCACAAAAATCAAAACCACTACTTTCATAACTATGAATATGACTAAGTGGTGGGCAATGGAACCATGGATTGTGTTGATATGGTGGAGGTTCCATTGCACGGGTTTATATCCATCTAGGATTAAACAACAAATGTCGCCAGTGATTCTTGTGCCGTAATACCCGTGTTAACCATAAGATCCGGAGTGGGACGGAGTAGTCAAAAGTGTTTCCACCTCTCGTTCATCAATGGATGCGCTTACCGTAGACGGTTGTATCTTGCGGAGCAATTGGTGGGTGGGGAGCCCCTTCTAATTCCCCACGGTATAGCTGTTGCTTACCGTAGACGGTTGCTGCTTGCGGAACAATTGGTGGGTGGGGATCCCCTTCTAATTCCCCACGGTAATGTGGTCTATGATGGGTTGCAGCTACCGGCGAAGGAGTTTGGTTCAATCCCCATCGTCGTCGTGGTCGGGGTCCACCCTGAAATTACGGGAATAATGGGACCGGCGAGGACCCGTGGTCGGGGCATGCAACAAAGGGTGGGTGTTCGAGGTAGCGGAGGAACATGATTGGCTAGACCTTATACCGGGCCTCACACCAAAGGAAGTGTGGACGGGAAAGCTGCCCGGTTGGCACCAAGGTTAAGATCTCTTGTGGGTAAAGCAACACACCTCTGCAGAGTGTAAAGAACTGTGACCTGTCACTCCCTGTTCCGGGATTGAGGAACTGCGAATGCGGCCGGAAAGGAGCTCCATGAAGTTCTAGTAAACCGGTGAAGGCTGACGGACATAGCTCTTTGAAATAAAAGCAATCTCTTGAAGAAATGTTTATCAAAACTTGCATTGGTATTAGACTTTCTGGTCTAATATCGTAGCTAGTGCATTAAACACCTCTTACCTATAATGAACTTGTTGAGTACGCTCGTACTCATACCACTCTTAAATCCCATGCTTAGATTGTCTGAATCGTCTGGAGGAGGACTACGACAGCAATGATGGAGCCGAGATCATCGGCTACGAGGAACCAGACCTCTCAGGAGGAGTTGAAGGCGTAGACTATCTCATAGTCTACGGATCCGGGGAGGCTTCCGGAGGAGAACAAGCCTAGAGATATCTGATGGGTAGTAGTAGCCGAGCAGCACAAACTCTTACTATTTAGCTGCTCGATAAAATAAATTTTTAGTTTAATGAGACTCTGGTATTGTAAGTTAAGTTGGGTTCGCCTCGAACCCAGGAGGTATCCTCTTATGACCCAAGAGGAGCTCCAAGACGACTTGTGTATGTTAATTGTAATAATATGTGAATGAGTTATGGACCTGCTATGTTCTGTTGTACTACTCTGAGGGATGTAACATTTGCGGAATGGTACTTCGTGAATGTTATATCAACGACTGGCATACTACAACATGAAGTGGTATGCAGGGTCACCGCAGTTGGTATCAGAGCAAAAGCTTTGACCTTAGGTTGGAACCTAATAAATGGGACCAAACGTTAGGAGTCAAATAGGACTAATAAAGAATTCTCTAAAAATATGGTGTATATTCAATTGAGAATACAACAATCATATGTTTTAGTGCGATAATTCTTTATTATCTCTATTATGATGCATTATTACTAATCTTATAATCTTTCTATTTCTACAGCCAACATGGCAAGTTCACGACCGGGAAGAAACGTGAAAGTTATGGATTCCACACTGAACGAATACCAAGGAGGACTTGCAGATATCCTACGAGCCATGTTATTGGAATTTGGGTGCGATCCCCAGATTCCAGTAAAGAAGTACATGTTCTATGATGGACCGGTATTGGCCAAGTGCAGGGTAGGACTGCGACTTCCCGAATCTTTGGGAATGAGCGTAGTCATGCCAGCTGGAGAAGCTAGGACAACCAACACAGCCTACCATATAGCGGTTATGAGAGCCATAACCGACATACGGGAACATAAGACAAAAGAGCTTATGGATTCCGAGTTCTCCCATATTCCTCATAATCAGGAGGAAGAAGATCCCATGCTCAACCACTACAAATACGCCAAACGCAAACCCATAGCAGCGGCAAAATATATGGATAATAGCCGTAACTTCATATCATTACTCTTTCAGCTGAATCATCATCTGATAGGAGCAATTGATACGATGCTTGAGGAATTCACTGAACCCAAGGAGGAGAGTAGGGGGAAAGAACCTATGGAGAATGTGGTGCACACACCAGTTTATTCAGCTGGTGACTACATCAGCATTGATCCACTTGCACGTGAACCTACACCATACACACAGGAACTACCTGGGTAGTTCCTATGGGGGATACGAAGGCGGAGAGGAATCCGGAAACAACCAGCGTTCCGAGACTCCTATCGAGAATTCCAGGGGTTGGCGTTGGGGATCGGATACTGGAACTCATAGTACTTCTGTGTATTATGATGGAGAGATGAATGATGACGCAACAACCCAGAACCAGAGCTATCCTAGTAATGAAGGAGTGGATGGAGGATATCCGACTCAAGTTGAGTCGGGTATGAGTTTTGGTAACCCTTATTGTGGGGCTACAGGAGAGTACACCCGATGGGTGGACTATAATGCACTCAACGATCAGTTTGTGAACACTGATTTCTCCTTAGGATCATCATCCGATTCGGATTACAAGCCAACGGGGAGACCTTATGTTCCAGGGTCTATCAGGAGGACGACACGTTCGACCGGATGGAAGCCTGGAATGTATCGGGAGTGAAGATCGACTAGAGTCCACCAAGGGAGGCGAGGCTATAATACACAAGTACCACGTGTATTATAGTTTGTAATATTTGTATAAATTTGTACATATACTTTAATAAGTGAGTTTGCATACTCACATCGACTTGAGTATTGTAATAAGACCACTTATGTATGTATATACAGGGTATATGTTTTGTATGATTTGGATTTGCTTCTTGATTTCCATTGCGTGACTAGTTCTGTGCACAATGTTGAGCTCAGAAAACTTGCGCATGGAGTAATTATGAGTATCATCTTGTGTTGCAGAACTAGGGGGTTATGTCGGGAACGCTAGGAGACGAGACTGAAGCACAGCGCATGGAGCGCGAAGCAAAACAAAAGGAAGAGGCTGAGGGTGCAGCCAGAGATCAGTTTCCACCACCACCACCACCCATGACGCAGCAAAACTTTATCCAGTACATGCAGCTGGTGGAGGAGCGACAGCGTGTAACGCTGGAGCAGCAGAATAAATTCTTTCAAGAGTTGCTGCAGCAGAACAGGGTGGAGAGACCTGAGAACCCGGGAGTCACATTAGCAGACTTCCAAAACACCAAGCCGATATCTTTCGCATACGCGCCCGAGCCAATGGACGCGGAAGATTGGCTGATGGATACAGAGCGCAAGCTCAACACCGTTGGATGTAACGACCAAGAGAAGGTTCGTTATGCTACCCATCTGCTATGTGGACCTGCCGCATCATGGTGGGATAATATTGTAGCCGTTTACCCGGCTGGAAAGGTATTTACCTGGGAGGAATTCACGAGGAAGTTCAGGGAATCCAATGTCCCTGAAAGTATAGTGGAACTAAAGCGTCGAGAATTTGAAAGTCTCGAGCAGAAGGACAAGGCAATCCTGACTTATGTCAGGGAGTTCTCTAAACTGTCCCGGTACGCTGTTGAGGAAGTCAACACCGAAGACAAGAAGAAAAAGAGATTTCTGAGGGGGTTAAGTCCCCAGTTCAAGGTACAGCTCCGTATGATGAGAGCGACGGAGTTTCAAGAGTTGGTGGATGCAGCCATCACTCTGGAGGATGATTTCAAGCAATTGCAGGAGGAGAAGAGGAAAAAGGCCAAGTTTGAGCCTAAGAGGTTTGTTAGTAACAAGCCTAATACCAGCTTGAGTTTCAAGCCCAGATACAACAACAACAACAACAACAACAGCTACAATAACAGGAGGAACCAAGGAAACCAAGCCGCAAACCAGATTGTTTGCCGCATTTGTGGGTTTAGAGGGCATCTTTCACAAGATTGCCGGAAACCCAAGATCATATGCTTTGGGTGTCGTCAGGAGGGGCACATGCTGAAGGATTGCCCCAAGAAGAATAGTGGAGGAGGTCAGTCAGGAGGAGGAGGAAACCGAGGAGGAAACACCGGAGGCAACTGGAAGAATAAGAAGCCCTTCGGCAAGCTGAACTGCACTGGAGGAGGTGGTCAACTCTGACCAGGCGGTGATAGGTACGCTCCAGATACTCACTCATCCTGGCAAAGTACTTTTTGATACTGGTGCAACTACATCATTCATTTCTCAACAATTCATCACCAAACATGGGATTAGTTGCACTAAGTTAGATACACCCATAACCATACTTTCTGCGGGGGGAACGATAGTAGTAACCCATGCCAAACAAAAACAAGTCATTATGATCAATAAGTGCGCGTTTGACGCGAACCTGTTCATTTTACCGATGAAGGACATTGATGTCATTCTTGGTATGAACTGGTTAGAAGCTAATGGAGCATTGATCGACTGTGTAAACAAGACAGTATCATTGAAAAGTTCCGATGGAAGTAGAATGATCTACCAAGGCGACAAACATACACAGATTGAAGTTGAGCTACAGCTGAACAACATGAAGGAGGTGAAGTTAGAAGAAATACCTGTAGTAAATGAATTCCAGGATGTGTTTCCTGCGGAATTACCTGGTATGCCACCAGATAGGGAGATAGAATTCACTATCGACCTAATCCCAGGAACAGCTCCGATTGCCAAAGCACCATATAAGATGGGGCCTAAGGAGTTGAAAGAACTTAAGGAGCAACTGGATGACTTGGAACAAAAGGGATTCATTCAGGAGAGTGTTTCACCATGGGGATCACCTGTGATCTTCGTGGATAAAAGAGATGGAGGAAGAAGGATGTGCGGAGACTACAGGAATTTGAACAACGTCACAATCAAGAACAAGTATCCACTTCCCAGAATACAAGATCTATTTGATCAAGTGAGAGGCGCGGGAGTCTTTTCCAAGATTGATCTAAGATCGGGTTATCACCAGATAAAGATCAAGAAGGAGGACGTTCCGAAAACTGCCTTTGTCTCAAGGTATGGACACCATGAATACCTTGTAGTACCTTTTGGATTGACCAACGCCCCAGCAATATTCATGAATCTCATGAATAAGATCTTCATGCCATATTTAGACAAGTTTGTCATCGTATTTATCGATGATATTCTGATATATTCCAAGAACAAGGCAGAACATGCCGAACATTTGAGGTTAGTGTTGCAAACACTAAGAGAACATCAACTCTACGCCAAACTTAGTAAGTGTGAATTTTGGCTAGATCAAGTGGAATTTCTTGGTCATGTCATTAGTAAAGATGGAATAGCTGTTAACCCGAGCAAGGTAGCAGCAGTTCTAGAATGGGAAGCACCCAAGACTGTCAAGGAAATCAGAGGATTCCTAGGAATGGCAGGATATTATCGGAGATTCATTGAAGGATTCTCTAAGATAGCAGGACCAATGACAAAGTTGCTAAGGAAGAACACACCATTCGTGTGGTCAGAGGAGTGTGAGAAGAGTTTTCAAACTCTGAAGGAGAAACTCACCACGGCACCGGTGTTAGCGCTCAGGAAGTTGGCAAGGATTACACCGTGTACTGTGACGCATCCAAACATGGATTGGGTTGCGTACTCATGCAAGATCGGAAAGTGATATCTTATGGATCGAGGCAACTCAGACCTCATGAAGTGAACTATCCAACACATGACTTGGAATTAGCAGCTGTCGTTTTTGCACTCAAAACTTGGAGACATTTTCTCTATGGAGCGAAGTGTGAGCTCTATACAGATCATAAAAGCCTCAAATATTTCTTCACTCAAAAGGAACTCAACATGAGGCAGAAAAGATGGCTAGAATTGATCAAGGATTATGATCTGACAATCAATTACACACCAGGGAAGGCTAATGTTGTAGCAGACGCCCTGAGTAGGAAGAGTACCGGAGGAGTGGAACAAGAAATATCACCGGAGTTGAGGAAGGAAATAAGCCAAGCCCAAATACAACTTTGGGAGAAAGAAGCCCATGAAGGATTATCGGCGTTGCAAGTAGCCGATGAGCTTAATGTCAACCTGAAGAATGAGATAATGATGGGTCAGTTGGACGATCCATTCATTGTAGAAGAGATGAGAAGAATAGATGAGGGAAGACCATCAGAATTTCACCGAGGAGAATCTGGATCTTTATGGTTCCAGAAAAGAATTTGCGTTCCGGATATTGCTGAAATTAAGGAAGTAATACTCCGGGAAGCTCATCAAACCCCATATTCCATACATCCGGGAAGTACAAAGATGTACATGGACCTAAAGGAACTATTCTGGTGGAATAACATGAAGAGGGAGATAGCACAATATGTGGCAGAATGCCATACATGCCAGCGAGTGAAGGCTGAACACCAGAGTCCGGCAGGGAAGTTACAACCTTTACCTATTCCAGAGTGGAAATGATAGGAAATAGGGATGGATTTCATCACCGGACTACCCATGACCAATAAAAAGAAGGACATGATATGGGTAATTGTGGACCGGTTGACGAAGAGCGCTCACTTCTTAGCGGTAAACCAGCAGGATAAAGGAGAGAAACTCATTGATCTTTACATCAAAGAGATCGTGAGTAAGCATGGAGTGCCTAAGAAGATAGTATCGGATCGAGGATCCGTGTTCACATCAGCATTCTGGAAGCAACTTCACGAAGCTTTAGGATCCAAGTTGGATTATAGTACCGCTTATCATCCCCAGACCGGTGGACAAACCGAGAGAACCAACCAGATCTTAGAAGATATGCTTAGGGCTTGTGCCCTAGACTTCGGAGGATCATGGGAAGAACACCTACCACTAGCAGAGTTTTCATATAACAATAGTTATCAAAGCAGCATCAAGATGTCACCATTTGAAGCTCTGTATGGAAGGAAGTGTAGATCACCGATATGTTGGTATGAAGCCGGAGCAAGCAAGGAGTTCAACCCTGATTATGTCAAGGAAAAACAAGAAATCATTGACATTATCAGAGACAGGCTCAAGATAGCCCAAAGTCGGCAAAAGAGTTATGCCGATCAGAAGAGAAGGACATGGGAACCACAAGTTGGAGACATGGTTTATCTTAAGGTAAGCCCGATGAAAGGACTCCAGAGGTTTGGAGTAAAAGGAAAACTCAGTCCTAGATATATAGGACCTTTCAAGATACTAAGTCAGAACAGAGGTTTAGCCTTTGAGTTGGATTTACCGGGAAGGCTAGCTCAAGTTCACAACGTGTTCCATGTGTCACAACTGCGGAAATGTTTGAACACCCCAGATGAACCAATAGCACATGATGAGCTCGAGATACAACCAGACTTAACCTACATCGAGAAGCCAGCCAAGATTCTCGAGGAGAGCTGGAAACAACTCAGAAATAAAGCTATCAAGTATTGCAAGATACAATGGAAGCATCATCCCGAGAGGGAAGCCACCTGGGAAAAAGAGGAAGACCTGAGGAAAACATACCCCGAGCTGTTCAGGTATTACAACCACAACTTCGGGACGAAGTTTTCTTTAAGGGGGAAAGGCTGTAATGTCCCAGGTTTAGAGACGATCGAGGGGTAGATTTTAGAAAGGGATGTGCATTGCATAGTAAATTCTGGGGAAATTTCGCGTTTTTAAACAAAAACTGCATCGAAGGGGGACAAGTTTCTCTCTCGATACCTTACAGGGTTAGGGTTTCGAGAGTGCGACAAACTTGCATCTCATTTCACTAGTTTAGGGTTTTGAGAAGAGAGGGGAGAGTTTGCATGATTGGATTCTAAATGAAGTGACATGGTTGAATTCAAACCAATGTTGAATTTGAATTTCAAATTCAAACATTAAATAATTACCCTAAATAATTCAATTGAGGAAATTCATTAAGTAAATAATCAATAATAAACAAGATGAACAATTATAATAAAGTAAAGCTCATTAGAGAAAACTTTGAGCTTTATTGATCATCACACAATATACATTGTCATTACAATATTCATAAGAGAAAATAAAATGAATTACAACACATTACAAGAATTGGTGAAATTGAAAAATACAAGAAAATGAAAAGAAAAATACAAGTAATGACCTAGTCTAAATTCTACAAGATCATCTTCACTTGATCTTGGATTTGATGAACTCCCTGTCCAATGTGATCAATTGATAATTCCTGCACATAAACACAACAAATAGAAGTTATGCCACTTGGCAGGTTAGAAAGAAATGGAAAATTGTGGATATGGATCAGCTCTGCCGAGCTGATCATCTCCAAACCAAGTTCAGAGTATCAGGTGCACATACACACAGCCAAACTGCTCACCAGGCAGTGTGCATGCTCAACAGCACACACAGGCCAGTGAGTCACCATAAGCTGCAGACCTTGCTGTCGACCAGAGAGGAAGGAGAAGGCCACATAAAAGCCTCCACAGTAAACCCTAGGCCATATCCATCGACAGGCTTCACAGGGTAAGTCACCAAGAACACAAGAACACATGAACAGCCACTGCTGTTCAATCTGATAATTCACCACAGTACTGAATCAAGCCACACAAGGTTGCAAGGAGGAGCAGGGCAAGCACAAGCTCAATCCTGAAGCAATCCTCTACACCAACAAACAATCTAGGAGCTGGAGTGAGGTATACACCAAATCAACCTGAGCAAAACCAAGTTTTGCTCATAAATAAGCATACAATGCATCACAGGAACACAGAAGGGTAGAATACCCTGTTTGTATCATCATTTGGCTATCAGCCATAGGATGCAAGCAAAACGAGGGTAAAACTATTAGGAATGGATCCAAGGGAACACTGATCAAGCCAACAGTATTAAGAAAAGGACTTAACCAGGGAAATCCAGCAAGGAACTAATCCCTATTTAGCTACCCAGATTCACCTAGCAACACACAGCTAGCAAAGCCATCAGATTAATGGACAGATATATGTCCAGTATGATTTCAACATCAAATGATCTGGCAGTCTATGAAGGACTACCAAGATTAGTGCACAGAAGCATCCATGAGGTAGGAGCAACCATTTCTAAGCAGACAGAGCCTGCTAGGGTCACAACAGCTACCCAACCACATAGGAAATTCACCAAAGCATCACATCATTATCCAGAAGGATTCAGTATGAGCTAGGGTTCCCAACCAGTGGTTGGCATCCCTCTAGCTACATCAAATTCATCCATATGGTCATTACTGATAAACAGTTCACATCATTTATCCATCTAGTAAAGTAAGGAATTACAGATAAATGAAACAGTAAAGTAACTAAAGCACCAACATCTTGCCAGTGAACCAATGGCTCACTGCAAGCATCAGATGATGCTTGGGTAAGCACTAGCACACACCAGCACAAATACAAGTGTCACACAGACACCAGGTGAAGCACCAGTAAGGCACAGGCAACAAGCAAGTGATGATCAATTGATCATCAGGGCCTGCTAAAGCATGCCAGGGCAGGCTAGAGTCAAACACTGGAATTCCACATGAATTCTATGAATTAAACAGCCACAGATAAGCAACACTAGTATTACAGACTAGCACATAACCATTTTTATGGTTATAACCAGAAGCAGATCATCAAGGAATTGATGTATATGAACAACAATTAAGCAAGGCCAAACCTACTATAAGCCAGGACTCAATAATCATCACATAAATAACACTGCCTCTTGCTAAACAGTAAGAACCACTCACAGTAATGAACCAGGGGAGCTAGAGCTTATTACAGCACAAGTAAGCAAGCAATAACAGTGGCTGGTGATGCTCAGATAAGCATCTAGCCAAATAATAACATGTATAACCCAAGGATGAGCAGAGCCAAGAATCAAAGGAAGCACACGCCACAGCAAGGTTAGCACAAGCATCAGAGCAGCATAGCAGCATACGCACACACAGCAAGTTAGGCGCAGCAGTAGCACAGCTAGAATCATGGCAAGCAGCACACAGCAATAAGAGTAGCTGCAGTGGCAGCAAGGGCATGGCGGCATCTCCATCAGGAGGAGGGCCATGGCCAGAGATGCTGGAGGAAGAAGAGGAGAAGGCAAGAATGAGAGAGAGGAGAGGATTGAAGGAGGCGTACCTGGAGCAGCAGCGCAAGGCGTGCCATGGCGGCACGGCGGCACGGGCCACCCACGGCAGCGCCAAGCCGCGCCTGGCCTGGCGACGCCGAGCGTGGACGCCCCACGGCAACACCACGCAGCACCACGGCAACACCACAGTGGCACCACGGCGGCGCCATAGCACCTGGAGCATCGGCGGCGACAAGAACGCCGAGGCACTCCACGCCAGGAGATCAGAGGCGAAGGGGGCGAGGCGAGCAAGCGGCGCAGCACGAATCGCCGCGGAGGATCTGAATCGCCGTCGAGTGGCGGTTCAGATGCGCCACATCTCGCCGGCGGCGATGGCCGGAGTCGGCCGGAACAATTCGGCGAAGGGGCGGCGACGCGTGCGTCGCCAGAGCTCTAGGGTTAGGGTTCGGACACGAGCGCGAGGTGAGGGAGTGAGCGACCGACCGCTCGGGTCGGTTGGACCCGAGCTGGTCTAGCCCAACCCACTGGGCTCCACTGACAGGTGGGCCCAGGGGCAAATCAGTCTTTTCCAAATTTTATTAAAAACCAGAAACTTGGAAATTCAATAGAAAATTGATAAAAGCTCTAAAAAATATATAATTAAAAATATTAAAATAGATCAGCATAAAATCCTCTATTTAAATAAAATATCAAAGTGAATTTTTGAAGACAATTAAGAATAAGTCCTATTTTGATCATTTAAATCACACACCTAATTTTTTATAATGAAAATAAGTCCATTAATGTATTTGGACTTTAAAAACACCTTGACAACATTTCAAGGTTGTACATTACTTTAAATCAAGTATCCTCAAATTATTCTTAGTATTAACCTCTTACATGAAAGAATGACAACATCGGAAGGGGGGAACAAACCCTAAAACTGGAATCATGCATAACTGCTTCTTTAACCATTGCCCTTATCGGACAATGATGCTATTTTTCAGAGACAGAGGACAAGGGTCAGTCCACACCTTCCAACTGCAAAACTTTGCAGTGTTCAGGCAAGTTCATCACTTGCTCATGTCATTTGAGTATTTTTATCAAATTACTTGCAAAAGTATTATGGTTATCACTATTGCACAAAAATCAAAACCACTACTTTCATAACTATGAATATGACTAAGTGGTGGGCAATGGAACCATGGATTGTGTTGATATGGTGGAGGTTCCATTGCACGGGTTTATATCCATCTAGGATTAAACAACAAATGTCGCCAGTGATTCTTGTGCCGTAATACCCGTGTTAACCATAAGATCCGGAGTGGGACGGAGTAGTCAAAAGTGTTTCCACCTCTCGTTCATCAACGGATGTGCTTACCGTAGACGGTTGTATCTTGCGGAGCAATTGGTGGGTGGGGAGCCCCTTCTAATTCCCCACGGTATAGCTGTTGCTTACCGTAGACGGTTGCTGCTTGCGGAACAATTGGTGGGTGGGGATCCCCTTCTAATTCCCCACGGTAATGTGGTCTATGATGGGTTGCAGCTACCGGCGAAGGAGTTTGGTTCAATCCCGCATTCGTCGTCGTGGTCGGGGTCCACCCTGAAATTACGGGAATAATGGGACCGGCGAGGACCCAGGGTCGGGGCATGCAACAAAGGGTGGGTGTTCGAGGTAGCGGAGGAACATGATTGGCTAGACCTTATACCGGGCCTCACACCAAAGGAAGTGTGGACGGGAAAGCTGCCCGGTTGGCACCAAGGTTAAGATCTCTTGTGGGTAAAGCAACACACCTCTGCAGAGTGTAAAGAACTGTGACCTGTCACTCCCTGTTCTGGGATTGAGGAACTGCGAACGCGGCCGGAAAGGAGCTCCATGAAGTTCTAGTAAACCGGTGAAGGCTGACGGACATAGCTCTTTGAAATAAAAGCAATCTCTTGAAGAAATGTTTATCAAAACTTGCATTGGTATTAGACTTTCTGGTCTAATATCGTAGCTAGTGCATTAAACACCTCTTACCTATAATGAACTTGTTGAGTACGCTCGTACTCATACCACTCTTAAATCCCATGCTTAGATTGTCTGAATCGTCTGGAGGAGGACTACGACAGCAATGATGGAGCCGAGATCATCGGCTACGAGGAACCAGACCTCTCAGGAGGAGTTGAAGGCGTAGACTATCTCATAGTCTACGGATCCGGGGAGGCTTCCGGAGGAGAACAAGCCTAGAGATATCTGATGGGTAGTAGTAGCCGAGCAGCACAAACTCTTACTATTTAGCTGCTCGATAAAATAAATGTTTAGTTTAATGAGACTCTGGTATTGTAAGTTAAGTTGGGTTCGCCTCGAACCCAGGAGGTATCCTCTTATGACCCAAGAGGAGCTCCAAGACGACTTGTGTATGTTAATTGTAATAATATGTGAATGAGTTATGGACCTGCTATGTTCTGTTGTACTACTCTGAGGGATGTAACATTTGCGGAATGGTACTTCATGAATGTTATATCAACGACTGGCATACTACAACATGCAGTGGTATGCAGGGTCACCGCACCATATTTCTTGTAGTGTTACTACTCCCAACATAAGCATAATCAGTTTTATTAGTTGTAGTGGGAGCAAATTCAACAAAGTAGCTATCATTATTATTATTCTCATCAAGTGTAGGAGGCATAGTATAATCATAATTAAATTTACTCTCCATAGTAGGCGGCACCAAAAGACCACTATCATTATAATCATCATAAATAGGAGGCAAAGTATCATCAAAGAAAATTTTCTCCTCAATGCTTGGGGGACTAAAAAGATCTTGAAAACCAGCTTCCCCAAGCTTAGAACTTTCTATATCATTATCAACAATGGTGTTCAAAGCGTTCATACTAATATGTTTCATAGGTTTTTTAATTTTCGCATCAAACCATCCATGTCTTAAATCAGGAAATAGAATAAGAAGCTCATTGTTGTCCATTATGCCAAACTAGTGTAAACAAGAAACAAAAAGTTGAAATTGCAGGATCTAAAGGAAATAGCTTCGAGCACACACACAATGGCACCAGAAAAGTACTGTTACCTGGAACCGGAGTATGAGTGCCTTTTACCTTTCCTCCCCGGAAACGGCGCCAGAAAATAGCTTGATGTCTACGCCCCCTCCTTTTCCTGTAGACAGTGTTGGGCCTCCAGGAGCAGAGGTTTGTAGAACAGCAGCAAGTTTCCCTTAAGTGGATCACCCAAGGTTTATCGAACTCAGGGAGGAAGAGGTCAAAGATATCCCTCTCATGCAACCCTGCAACCACAAAGCAAGAAGTCTCTTGTGTCCCCAACACACCTAATAGGTGCACTAGTTCGGCGAAGAGATAGTGAAACACAGGTGGTATGAATAAATAGTAGCAGTAGCAACGGCACCAGAAAAGTGCTTTGCCCAGGACAGTAAACAAGCAAAGAGTAACGCAGCAGTAGTAACGCAAAGAAACAAGAAACAAACAGCGATAGCAGTATTTAGGAACAAGGCCTAGGGATCATACTTTCACTAGTGGACACTCTCAACATTGATCACATAACAGAATAGATAAATGCATACTCTACACTCTTGTTGGATGATGAACACCATTGCGTAGGATTACACGAACCCTCAATGCCGGAGTTAACAAGCTCCACAATTCAATGTTCATATTTAAATAACCTTAGAGTGCATGAAAGATCAACACGACTAAACCAAGTACTAACATAGCATGCACACTGTCACCTTCACACTATGTAGGAGGAATAGATCACATCAATACCATCATAGCAATAGTTAACTTCATAATCTACAAGAGATCATAATCATAGCCTACGCCAAGTACTAACACGGATGCACACACTGTCACCATTACACCGTGCAGGAGGAATAAAACTACTTTAATAACATCACTAGAGTAGCATGCAGATAAATTGTGATACAAAACACATTGCAATCATAAAGAGATATAAATAAGCACTTCACTATGCTCTTCATAACACTGAATAAGTATTCTGTGAAATATAGTCTAAGAGACCCACACGGTGCACACACTGTCACCTTTACACACGTGGGACAAGGAGCTCCGGAGATCACATAAGTAAAATTCACTTGACTAGCATAACGACATCTAGATTACAAGCATCATCATATGAATCTCAATCATGTAAGGCAGCTCATGAGATTATTGTATTGAAGTACATAGGAGAGAGATGAACCACATAGCTACCGGTACAGCCCCGAGCCTCGATGGAGAACTACTCCCTCCTCATGGGAGACAACAGCGTTGATGGAGATGGCGGTGGTGTCGATGGAGGAGCCTTCCGGGGGCACTTCCCCGTCTAGGCGGCGTGCCGGATCAGAGACTCCTGTCCCCCAGATCTTGGCTTCGCGATGGCGGCGGCTCTGGAAGGTTTCTCGTACCGTGGCTTTTTCGTATCGAGGTTTTAGGTCGAGGGGCTTTATATAGGTGAAGAGGCGGCGTCAGAAGGTCGAAGGGGCGACGACACTATAGGGGGCGTGGGCCACCCCTAGGCCGTGCCGGCCTATGGTTTGGTGGGCCTGTGCCCCCTCTCTGGCGGTTCTCGTGTGTTCTGGATGCTTCCGGGCAAAATAGGAACCTGGGCATTGATTTCGTCCAATTCCGAGAATATTTATTTACTAGGATTTCTGAAACCAAAAACAGCAGAAAACAGGAACTGGCACTGCGGCATCTCGTCAATAGGTTAGTTCCAGAAAATGCATAAATATGACATAAAGTATGCATAAAACATGTAGATATCATCAATAATGTGGCATGGAACATAAGAAATTATCGATACGTTGGAGACGTATCACGCTCCCGATGGGAGTAGCCCCCGAGTCTGGGCACGGGTGCTTGCAACCGGGTGCAGACTCGAGTCGAACAATTATCTCTTCGAATTTTCATTCTGTCGGGTGCGCGTCAGCGCTCCCGATGGGAGTAGCCCCCGAGTCTAGGTGCGGATGCTTGCAATCCGTGCGTAGACTCAAGTTCACCATTCGATACCTTTTTATTCCTTCGACTGCCTTTGACAACATCCATGATGTCATTGATGACGTGCTACTGCTGTGGCCTGATTGACGGGACTTGACCTAACGGGCCCGCCCTAGTTCTGCGCGGGCAGTTTCTAGGATTTGACCAGTGCATGCGCAGCGACCGAGGCGCCTCCTCGATTTTCACGCAAACGTGGGAATAATGGGCCGCCGGTTTCGTTCCCTCTTTAAGCGCCACGTGTATAGCCAGATCCGCTCCACTTCCCACGACGTTTGTGGAGTTATGGCCACGATCTCGCCTCAACTTTTACGACATAAATAGGAGGCCTTCTTGCTTTTAGTTTTTACGCCTCCCACTGCTCATCTTCTTCGCCCGTCCTTTCCTGCTTCCTCTGTTCTTCCCTCAAAAGCTTCAGACGCCATGGGCAAGAAGAAGGGTGCCAGCGCCTCCGACCCAACCAAGGTCAGCCGTGACTGGAGCGCCTCCGCCATTTCCAACCGAGATGTGAACAAGCTGCGAGCCCTTGGCCTCATCTCCTCATCTGAGGACGACATCCGTCTTCCAGGTGTCGTTTCTCGCCCAAGGCCTCCGAAGGGCTTCACCGTTATGTTCATTGCTTTCTTATTCCGTGGACTCTCTCTTCCTGCCCACGAGTTTCTACGTTCCCTTCTTTTCTTCTACGGGATTCAGCTCTGGCAGCTGACCCCTAATTTGATTCTCCATCTTTCTATCTTTATCACTGTTTGCGAAGCCTTCCTTGGCATTGACCCCCACTGGGGTCTTTGGAGGAAGATCTTCTATGTAAAGCGTCACAACGACAGCAATGGTCCTCCCGTCGTAGGCGGCGTCGGCTTTGTTGTTAGGAAGGAAGTCGATTATCTTGACTACCCGATGAAGGAATCCGTCCAAGGCTGGCACAACAAATGGTTTTATCTGCGAGACCCTTTGGTGCCTGGACGGCGCTCAAACCTCCGTCCTTTTGAAGATAAACTGATAGCTAAGCCGAAGAAGTCCTGGCAAAACGCCCTTTCTCCCGAAGAGAGAGCGACAGCCGACAAGCTATTCGACCAAGTCGTCATCCTGAAGAATACGGGAGGCTTGACGATGTGCGGCACTGAGGTAGTCTCAGTGTTCTTACAACGTCGAGTGCAACCGTTAATGTCCCGACCCCATCAACTGTGGCTTTACATGGGCAAAGACGATAAGTCTAGAGTCAGCTCTGCCGACCTTTCGGCTGAAGACCTCCGAGATGAAGTCCGCCGCCTGACGTGCCTTAGTATGAAGGACAACATCGTCCTGACATCGGATCGTCCTCCTTATGATTCTGACCATCTTCCGACCGAGGTAATCCTTTGTTGTTCCTCGCTTGATGTTGTTACTTCTTTTTCGTTGTGTCTCACAAATTTCTTTCCTTCGACAGGCCCCCGCCGTTGCTCAATGCTATCCTCCTACACCCGAAAGCGGGGTGGAACTAGAGGATGATGATGATGATTCTGAGGGGACCGAGGACGCCCAGCATGCCCTTGAGGACATCGATGTCCAAGAGGAAGAAGCTGCCGAAGATGACGCCTTTATCAAGAGTAGGCGCCGTAAGCAGGTACACGACGATTTTATCACAACGGCTGAATCAAGTCCTAGCGGAGGAGATAATGATGCCGATGGAACTGCTTCGCCTCCTCCCACCAAGAAGAGTTCGTCAAGCTTCTTTCGCAGCCGAAGATGATCTGGACCTGTGAGCATCTATACTCTTTTTCTGATTCATTTCCTATCGTTTTGTATGCTAACCGTGCACTGCACTTAAGTGGCTCTGATGATGATGATGATGAAGTTCCTCTCGCAAAGAGGGCCAAATTAACCTCTGGGAGGGCGGCATCAGCTAAGGAATCGAATCCTTCTCCCGCGAAGTCGACACCTCCCTCGCGAACAGTTGTAGAGAAGATTCCAGTGTCGAAAGTTATTCCTCCTGGCGATGCTCCCACTTCGTCGGCTGGTCGCGATCATGTACGTATTCAATCTGCCTTGCTTCGCCGAGTTTCTATCGACTGAATCTTCTTCATTTTTCCTGCTGCAGCCGATTTACGTCACAGTCGACGCTGTGGTGGATTTCGCCGAGCAGTTCACCCAACTAGAAGCTGAAAACTCCCAACTTCGAAAGACTGTCAGATCTTCGGCTGATCAGGTGCTTGAAGCCAACAGGCTCGCCACCGACGCCAAGAATGAAAATGCCTTGCTGAAGGAGGAAGTGAAGAAGCTGAAGCGGCAGATGAAGGATGAACAAGATGCCAGGCGTGCGGCAGCGGTTGCAGCCGACAAGAAGGAAGGCGTGCTCCGCGAATCCATCAAGGATTTATTAGGTAAAATTCATGACACGCAGTTTCTTTCTTGGTGTTTCTTCACTGGTTATTGATTTGTCTTTCTTTCAGAGGCCGCCGACATAACTGTCACTCGACGTCATCAGCTTCGGGAGGACTCTACAGCCGATGCCTTGTCGCTTGCTGCTGAGTCTAATGTCCAAGTCCTTGGACTTCTACAAAAGACCAAAGGAGCGTTGTCGAGGCTATACTCGATGATCTTCCCGAAGCTGAAGCAGGACAAGACTCTCAATGAGATGGCGGATGCTTTCTGTTGTGGGTATACTTCATAGGTGTACCATCGACAGTGCCTAGATCCGGCAAGCCCGGGTGGCCCATAGACGGTGATGTGGCATGTGGCCCATCGGGCGGCCCAGTTGCTGTTGATCATGAAGGATAAAGTCCGGCCCAGGATCAGTAAGCCGGATCCGCACCGACCTTCGGAGGAACCCGGATCCGTGGAGGCCCATGAGGAACCCGGATCCAGTACGACGTATATGGAAGGCAGATCCTTGACGTACACGGCAAGACATTGTACCGTAGTTAGGCAATCTGTAATCCGGCTAGGACTCTCCATGTAAACCCTAGATCCGTGCGCCTTTATAAGCCGGATCCCGGGAGCCCTAGAGGCACAACCACAACTCATTGTAACAACGCGAAAGCGCCCAGATAATTCCAGACAAGCAGCAGTAGGCCTTGTCCTCGTGCAGGTGTTCCGAAGCTGGGTAAATCGCGTACCATCGTCCCGTGTGCACTCCGCCCTATGGCCCCTACTTCTTCTCCCCCTCGTGAAGATCCCTCCTCCGAGGTACCGTCGAATAGGCAACGACAGTTGGCGCCCACCGTGGGGCCAGCGACGTCTGGAGGCCGGAACCGGGAGGGTTCCGCCATAGGAAAGCTACGACGACACGATCGCGGTGGGGCGTGTTCTTTACGCCGGAAACTTTCCGTTCGTCCCTTCGGACGAGTGCTGGATTCCGGCTAAGACCGACCCCGTCAAGCTCTCCATCGTCCCGATCGGCGGCATCCACATCTTCATCGGCGAAACTGTCGATTCCGACGGGAACGCCCTGGTAAGTAACGCTGACGCGACCGCCG
The DNA here is from genome assembly GCF_019359855.2 of Lolium perenne. Lineage (NCBI taxonomy): Eukaryota > Viridiplantae > Streptophyta > Magnoliopsida > Poales > Poaceae > Lolium > Lolium perenne. Next base: position 229,974,834 of record NC_067250.2, read on the forward strand.
CTGAGCAGGACGCAGTCGCGAAGATCCGATCTGAGAAGCAGGAACTTCCTAAGGAAGATTCCGCCATAGATCTGGAAAAATCAAAGCCCACCCAATCCGCCCTGAGCAGGAAATAATGGTGGAAGACCAATGCAGATCCGCCTGGGTCTCCCAGGTGTTAGAAAAGCAAAGCTGTCACTTCGTGCACTTCATAGCCCATACCGCAGGAGCCGCCCCTCAAGAAGTCGGAGCTGGCCCAGTGCAGGTCGTGGCCCCGGAAAACGGCGACGCTCCGGATCAGCAAGAGGCTGTCGGAGAAAGCGATGCCCCAGGTGAAGAATCAATCCTGGGTAACCTGAGCCCAACCTCCGACGACGCATCCTCCATGGACACCGAAGAGTTCGATCGCAAGTTGAAGGAACTCGGAGGCGATGAGCAAGCCGAAGTAGATTCCGCCCAGCCAAAGCAGGTTCTTGCAACCTTAGCAGTGCTGGATCAGCAGGAATCGGGCAACGAGCACACCACCTCCGACCCACAGCCATCCTATATCGGATCTCCGTTATCACGGGAACGACCATATAGGGAAGTCCTATCCCCAGAAGAACTGGTCGAGCAGGCAGGCATGGATGCAATCGCACACTCGGCGATCCTCAATAAACCCATAACTCCTGAGGAAGCTGCAGATCCGGAGGCCCTAGAAGCTACGAGACTGGAGATGCTGGCAACAGCTCAGAAATTCGCCAGAACCGCAGCAGCAATGCTGGACGAAAGGAAAGAAGCCGTGCAATTCGTGGAAGGTTTCCAACAGCGCGAACATGAGGTTGACCAACAACTCGTAAAAGTCAAGGAGCTCCAACAGCACTAGAGAGACAAGGTCACCGAGCTTCAGCAGGAGGTCGATCAAATCAGGCGGGAGGCTATACCCCCTCGCAAGATCACTTTCGCAACCCCCACTGAGCAACAGCCACTTGCAACCCCAAAGGACAACATGAAAAAGGCTGCGGAGATCTTGAAAAAAAAGGACGAGGAGATTGACATCGACTATGTTCGCACGCTCGTTGCCTCAGCAATGAAGCAGCAGAGTAAGGCCGATACTTCGTGCAGGTTGGAATCCAATCCGGATCACTGTGTATCTACCGCGCAGAAGGACGCCCGCATCAATCGCCACCCTGATGATGAATCGCGCACTGGATCCACGGAGCGCAGAAGAAAAACAAGGGAGCACCCAAATCCGATCCCCGTACCATCAAAGACACCTCCGTCAGATCCCAAGAAGGGGAAGGATGCAATGTACGCTGGAAGGAACAAGTACCGGAACCCGTTACCTCCGCCTAACGGGTACCCGCGTCCCCCACCGCCTCGCCGCCGCAGTCCAGCCGGAAACGCCAGGCCCCATGGGGCCGGTGGAATCAACATCCGCGACAACATGCCGCCGCCAAGGGCCAGGGAGCGCACGCCGGAGCCGCGTCGGAACCAGAACAACGATCGTGAGTTCGAGCCCAGAAGGAGCCGGAACAACGATCGTGATCCTGAGCCCAGGAGGAGTCGGAACGCGGAACGTGAGCCGGAGCCCCGCCGAAGCCGGAACGACGGAGGAGACTATCACCAAGGTGAAGGTAGCCACCGGAGCCGGAGCGAGCCACGGGAAGATCGCCGGGAGTCAGAGGGCGGAAGCAAAAAATCTTACAGGCCCCTCGCAGATCTCCCTCACCACCACCTAGTGGCGGAGGCGGAGGCAGTGGCCGGAGATCTCGTTCTCGCTCAAAATCCCCGGGCGGCGGCCCACGTGATGCCCGAGAACGCCTCAATGAGTACAGATCTGACTACATTGGCCCAAAATGCTTTGGCAGGATGATTCCTTGTTGATTCTTCCGAGCCTGTGGAGGTATTGAAACGCCGCAACCGCTTATTTGGGGCGGTTCTTACTTTCCAGTTGCTCATGGGCCATGGGATGGGGTATGAATTGGAGAAGTTATCTAAGGCATTGCCTGTCGACGATGACAACTATTTAGTCGACCTTGAGCCTTTCAAAAGATCGGCAGTAACTTGTGCTAATCAACTTCTGAAGCTGGTAGATGAAGCACAAGCCAAGCCTATTCCTGAATCTGCCCCTGGTTCATCATCGGCGAACCCTTGAACTTTTGCTTGACTTGTTGTAAATAAGATCAACCGTAATTTGACTTAGTCCTATTTTATTTCGGCTCTGTTGCCAATTTGAACATCCTTTTGAATGTATCATATATGCCAAGCGCTCCCGATGGGAGTTTTTATGTTAATGCTGGTCTGAACTGGGGACTGTACTGCAGATTCCTTCATCTTCTTCCCGTGCCGAGCTTTTTCCGAACCCTTCGAGTAATGATGAATCAGGCCTTGTTCGCCGCTTACGTGACCAAGTGTCTTGTCTAAATAAAGACATCACTTCTCTTCGGGCGATGGCAGCCTTGGTGAAGAAAAAGGGGGAGATAGCGACTGCTATCGAACAATACGCTCTCGATGGTCTTCATGTTGCTACCGAAAGTTTGGGCTGTAAGTATTAGCCCATCTTCTGATTCCTGACATAGCTTGAATGTTCTTTTAACTGACATTCGTTCCTTTCCAGTCGTAGCTTCAGATGCAACTGAGGAGAACAAGAAGATCCATGAAGAGGTCGAGGCGATGACTGACGTCGCGCACCCGAAGCACGATTTATGGCTGCATCATCCGAAGGCTGTTGTCATGGCGAAGTTTAAGTACCGGGTGGGGAAGGTGCATTATTACTTTGATAAGTTCCACGCTCATCTCACGATGGTTTGGAACACCTTGTTCCCTCTGGACCAAGCACCCGAAACCTTATCTGCCCTGTTCACCCGATTCAAGTCTCCCGAAAGGATTCGACAGTTGGTGCGGAAAGAACTCCTGGCTGGTGCTGGGCTTGCCTTTGCTTCGATATTGGCGTGCCATCCGTCTTTAGACTTGGGAGCCGTAGCAAACACTGAGAGGAGTTTAGGCCAATATTATGATGTTGCTAGAGGTCCTGCTTACACCATTGTTTCTCGGATGGAGTCGTGCCTTGAGAAGGATCTGAAGGCCCACTGGGACCGGGGAGCCCGATCATGAATGTAATAACCTTATACCTGCATAAGATTGTTTTGTATAAATTTACTGCGTACGTTGCACGCTCTGTTAGTTTGATTGATATTTTATTGTCGAGGGCGGCTGAGTGATCAGTTCAACCTGCTCTCTCGACGACTTCGTTGAATTATGCAATGTTATTGCGAAGCCTATATGTAAGTTTTGTAAGAGCGAGACCCATCGACTTAGTCGAGGGAATTAGACGCTTGGCTTTGTCACGCGGTGCACCGGCTTGAGCCTTATTTTGTGATAATGTAACCATCGACTGCAGCACTCGTGTATTTTCTCGAGGCTTGGATTGGTTGTTTTTGTGCATCATTAATCTTAGCTCCCGTTGAGAGTATTTAATTAATGACACTGTGTAAGCTTATTTTTTAGGCCAGCGTTCCCGATGGGAGTAAGAGCCAATGGCAGGGCCCCATACAGTATGTTCGGGTGATAAGGCCTGGAGCAAGAAAAAAGGTAGAAAACCTGATTAGAACTTTTATTCATAGTGCAAAAGCAACCTTAAGGGCTGTCGAGTAATTAAAAACAATCGTATCCTATGTATAGAACCGTCGCAAATGTGCGATGTTCCATGGATTCTCAACGTCTTTTCCGGAAGCTGGGTTTTTGAGCCGATAGGCTCCTCCTGGTATCACTTCAGTGACGATATATGGTCCTTCCCAAGGGGATTCGAGTTTCAAGGGTCTCTCTTGCTTCAGCCGAAGTACCATATCTCCGACATTAAAGCTTCGACTGCGTATTCGCCGGCTGTGATAATTTCTCAACTCCTGCTGGTATACCGTCGTTCTTGCCAAGGCAATATCTCGTGCCTCATCGAGGAGGTCCACAGCGTCCTGTAGCGCGATATTGGAAGAGGATTCCGTGTATGCTGTCACCCGAGGTGCTTCAAACCGAACGTCAGCTGGTAGGACTGCCTCGGCTCCATGCACCAAGAAGAATGGGGTGTACTGAGTCGACCTGTTCGGTGTAGTACGCAAACTCCAAAGTATGGATGGTAATTCTTCGACCCAGGCTCCAGCTGCACCTGTAAGGCGTTTCTTGAGGCCATCCCCTATGAGACCGTTGATCCTTTCCACCTGGCCATTGGTCTGTGGGTGGGCCACCGATGCAAACTTTAGTTTGATTCCTCCGTCATCGCAAAATTTTCGAAACTCTTTGGAGTCAAAGTTGGTTCCATTGTCTGTGACGATACTGTGAGGCATACCAAATCGACATGTTATTCCCCTGAAGAATTGGACTGCTGTTTTTGCTTTCTGGTTTCGCACCGGTACTGCTTCGATCCACTTTGTGAATTTGTCGACCGCGACCAATAGATACGTGTGTCCTCCAGGCGATGATCTTGGCAGCGGTCCAACTTGGTCGAGTCCCCATTGAGCGAACGGCCACGCCAGAGGTATCGTCATCAGGTCTGTGGCAGGGGCGTGTGGTTTTGGTGAAAATCGCTGGCAGGGGTCGCACTTCATGACCAGATCTCGAGCATCCGATGTCGCCGTTGGCCAGTAAAATCCCGCTCTGAAGGCCTTCGCCACGAGGGCCCTGCTTCCTGCGTGATGTCCGCAAGTTCCTTCGTGTATCTCGCGCAACAGTGCTCTTCCATCGTCAATGGCAATGCATCTTTGGAAAATACCGGAAATGCTGCGCTTGTAAAGTTCACCGTTCACTATGGTGAAGGCTTTCGATCGTCTAACGACTCGTCTTGCTTCTACTGGATCCTCTGGTAACTCCTGCTTTGTTAAATACGCTAGGAACGGCTTGGTCCATAGTGGCTCGAGGAGGAGGACTTGTTCGGCAGGAGGAGTTGGAGATTCTTCGGCAGCTTGCTGCGAGCTCGCTTCCAATTCATCAGCCGACGGTTTTGGAGGTGCCGACGCCTTCTCCTTTATTGATCGCTGAGTGATCACTTCGTAAAACACTCCGTCTAGAATAGCGGAGCACATATACCCGATGTTTTCCAAAGTGTCGGCTTCCTCGTTGCTGGCTTTGCCGATATGTTTGAGCTCACATCCTTCGAATTTAGCTTCCATATTTTGATACAGCTGCCGATAGGCGATCATGTTGTCGCTGACTGCGTCGCACAGGTTCATCGACTGCTGCACCACCAAGTTTGAGTCTCCATAGATTTCTAGACGAGTTGCCCCGCATGCCTTTGCCATCTTCATTCCGTGCAGCAGCGCTTCGTATTCTGCTTCATTGTTCGTCGGCAGAGAGAAGTTCATACGTAGTATATACTTCATCTTATCTCCCTGCGGTGATATCAACACCACTCCTGCTCCTGCACCTGTACTCCGTTTTGACCCGTTGATACGTCCCAAACGTATCTATAATTTCTTATGTTCCATGCTACTTTTATGATGATACTCACATGTTTTATACACATTATATGTCATATTTATGCATTTTCCGGCACTAACCTATTGACGAGATGCCGAAGAGCCAGTTGCTGTTTTCTGCTGTTTTTGGTTTCAGAAATCCTAGTAAGGAAATATTCTCGGAATTGGACGAAATCAACGCCCAGGGGCCTATTTTTCCACGAAGCTTCCAGAAGACCGGAGGGGAGACGAAGTGGGGCCACGGGGCGCCGCCACACTAGGGCGGCGCGGCCTAGAGGGGGCCCGCGCGGCCCTAGCGTGTGGGGCCCCCGTGACTCTCCCGACTCCGCCCTTCCTCCTACTTAAAGCCTCCGTCGCGAAACCCCCAGTACCGAGAGCCACGATACGGAAAACCTTCCAGAGACGCCGCCGCCGCCAATCCCATCTCGGGGGATTCAGGAGATCGCCTCCGGCACCCTGCCGGAGAGGGGAATCATCTCCCGGAGGTCTTTTCATCGCCATGATCGCCTCCGGATTGATGTGTGAGTAGTTCACCAATGGACTATGGGTCCATAGCAGTAGCTAGATGGTCGTCTTCTCCTAATTGTGCTATCATGTTCGATCTTGTGAGCTGCCTATCATGATCAAGATCATCTATTTGTAATCCTACATGTTGTATTTGTTGGGATCCGATGGATATTGAATACTATGTCAAGTTGATTATCAATCTATCATATATGTTATTTATGTTCTTGCATGCTCTCTGTTGCTAGTAGAGGCTCTGGCCAAGTTGATACTTGTGACTCCAAGAGGGAGTATTTACGCTCGATAGTGGGTTCATGCCTCCATTAAATCTGGGACTGTGACAGAAAGTTCTAAGGTTGTGGATGTGCTGTTGCCACTAGGGATAAAACATCGATGCTTTGTCTAAGGATATTTGTGTTGATTACATTACGCACCATACTTAATGCAATTGTCAGTTGTTTACAACTTAATACTGGAGGGGGTTCGGATGATAACCTGAAGGTGGACTTTTTAGGCATAGATGCATGCTGGATGGCGGTCTATGTACTTTGTCGTAATGCCCTGATTAAATCTCATAGTACTCATCATGATATATGTATGTGCATTGTTATGCCTTCTTTATTTGTCAATTGCCCAACTGTAATTTGTTCACCCAACATCTGCTATCTTATGGGAGAGACACCGCTAGTGAACTGTGGACCCCGGTCCTATTCTTTACATCTGAAATACAATCCCATCGCAATTGTTCTTTACTGTTCTTCGCAAACAAACATCATCATCCACACTATACATCTAATCCTTTGTTTACAGCAAGCCGGTGAGATTGACAACCTCGCTGTTACGTTGGGGCAAAGTTCTGTGATTGTGTTGTGCAGGTTCCACGTTGGCGCCGGAATCCCTGGTGTTGCGCCGCACTACACTCCTCCACCATCAACCTTCAACGTGCTTCTTGACTCCTACTGGTTCGATTAAACCTTGGTTTCTTACTGAGGGAAACTTGCTACTGTGCGCATTACACCTTCCTCTTGGGGTTCCCAACGGACGTGTCAACTACACGCATCACCCGTCGAAGTACATTACCCATGACCCCGACATGTCGGGTGCTGCTGGCGTCTGTGATTGGATCCAATCTGCCACGAAATCTGGGAGGATTTGGGATTTTATTGCTGTTCGATTGACGTAAGTTATGTCATGTGGTGCTATCTCGATAGCCTGTTGGGACACTCGACCTGTGGCCTCCAGATTAGTCATTATGCTTTTCAGTGGAGCTTCGCTCACGACGATAATCGGGTGCTCTGTGAAGTAATGCCGTAACTTGCGGGCTGACCTCCATACTGCGTATGCCAGCTTCTGATGATGGGGATACCTCTGTCTTGCGGGCGTGAGCACTTCACTGAGATAGTAAACGGGCCTCTGCACGCCATGAACTCTCCCTGCTTCTTCTCTTTCGACGACCAAGACGCTGCTGAAGACTTGGGTTGTTGCAGCTATATACATGAGCAGTGTTTCCTTCTCACGGGGGGTTACAAGGACTGGAGATGTCGACAAGATTTTCTTCAGATTGTCGAAGGATTCCTGCGCCTCCTTTGTCCACTCGAACTTTTCTGATTTTTTCATCAGATTGTAGAAGGGCAGAGATTTTTCCCCTAGCTTGGCGATGAACCTGCTGAGCGCTGCTAATCGTCCTGCCAATTGCTGCACTTGGTGCAGATTCTTTGGCGGCTCCATCTCGAGAATGGCTTTGATCTTCAAAGGGTTGGCTTCAATCCCTCTGGCCGAGATGAAGTACCCGAGTAACATTTTTTGGGATTCAACTTGATTTTGTATTTGTCTAAGTTGTCGAAGGTTTCCCGCAAATCATTGATGAGGGTTGCGGCATGCTTCGTCTTCACCACAATATCGTCGATGTACACTTCGATGTTCCTCCCGATCTGCTCTCCAAGGCAAGCCTACATGCAACGTTGATAAGTCGCTCCTGCGTTTTTCAACCCGAAGGTCATGACGTTGTAACAGAAAACGCCGTGTGGGGTGATGAACGCGGTTAGCTCCTGGTCTTCTTTCTTCAGCTTGATCTGATTATATCCGGAGTACGCATCGAGAAAGGAGAGGCGATCGCATTCGGCTGTGGAGTCGACTATCTGATCAATACGAGGCAGCGGGAAGTGGTCTTTCGGACAGTGTTTATTGAGGCCGGTGTAATCGATACACATACGCAGAGCGGTGGTGTCCTTTTTGGGCACCATGACAGGGTTGGCCACCCACTCAGATTCCTTGAGCTCTCGGATGAATCCTGCTTTACGGAGTCGATTGATTTCCTCGCCAATTGCTCTCCTCTTTGGTTCGGAAAATCGGTGCATTGACTGCTGCACTGGTTTGGCTGTCGGGTCAACATTAAGGGCGTGCTCAGCGAGTTCCCTGGGGATACCTGGCATGTCGGATGGTTCCCATGCAAATATCTCCCAGCGCTCATGGAGGAACTCGATGAGCGCGCCTTCCTATGCGACAGTAAGGTCAGCCGATGTATTGACCGTTTTCTTCGGGTCAGTGGGATGCACCTGCAGCTTCTTGGCTTCCTTTGTAGCATCAAACTCATCGGATCTTACGTTTCGGTTGTCGGCTGTTGGTTGCGTATGATCTGTGGCAGCGTCGATTGCATTGAGTTCTTCCTTGGCACCGAACTTCGAGGCGATCTTCTGGAACTCCCTATCGCAGGTGTCTGATCGAGCAAAGCTCCCATAAACTGTTATTGGGGTCCCGTTATTGCCTGGCATCTTCAGTTTTAGGTACGCATAATGAGGTACGGCCATGTATTTGGCAAACACGGGCCTGCCGAGGATGGCGTGATACTGAGACTCCCAGTCGACTACTTCGAACTCGATCTTCTCTTTCCTGAAATTGTTGGGCTTACCAAAGACTACATCCAATGATGTTTTGCCGAGAGAATAAGCGGGTCGAGTCGGTATAATGCCGTGGAACCCTGTGTCAGACTCTCTTAGCATGTCGACTGTTAAACCCATTGCTCTCATTGTGTTGGCAAATAGCAGGTTCAAGCCACTTCCTCCATCCATGAATACTTTGCTCATATTGTACCCTCCAATCTGTGCCTCAAGGACAAGGGCTGCATGACCTGGTCTAGGGACGGCTTTCGGGTGGTCTGTCCTGTCAAAGGAGATGCTTTGTTCCGACCAGTCGATGAATTCGGGTGTGTCCACCATAGCTACTTCCGCATACTTCACCTCTCGCGAGAATTTCTTGATTTCCCTTTTCGAAAAGCTGGTTTTATGGATCATGTTGACCTGCCCGTATGGCTCTGGGAACGCTTCGGCTGGTACATACTCGTCTCTTTCCATTGGTTCGTACGGCTCTGGTACATACGGTTCTGGCGGATAGCTGTAAGACCTCGCCCTCTTCTCCATCATGTGAACTCTTGATATGGCTTCGGCTCTGAGATCATCACAGAACTGTCGAATCTCCAGGAAATGTCGGTAGTTCCTTAATAGGTGACTAGATTTCTCTCGACCATCCTTTGGATCAATGTAGGAGTGGAGGTAACATGGTGCCTCGAGTTGCTCCGTAGCCGATAAATGCGGCGAACGGGTGCGGCCATGGATCGGTTGCATGTCCTGCTGCCCTTGTTCGGACTGGCGAGGGTGATTCGCTGCACGTTCTTCCTCTCCACAGCGTGAATCCCTTCGTCTTTTCCTTCGTCCCGTTGCGAGGTCGAAACTTCCTCGGCTGCCTCCTTGCGCGTTTCTGGGCGGGATTTCCAAGGTTGCTGCCGGAGCGTCACCTGCCGAGACTGATGTTCCCGAGCCAGATGTACTCGCCCTAGGGAGGCGAAGAAAGCCTCCGGAGTCGATGATGAAGTGAACGCCTCCGAAAGTTGCGGTCATGCTGTCGTGCGATTCTGCAGAGATCGAATGCGGCGGCTCGAGATGTGGTACGAACTCAAAGGATCCGCAGCGGATCGGGTCTTTTGGATCTGGTGGCGTTGGAGACTCGAGTATGAACACCGCAGACGTGACTGGTATTGCCGATGACCTGCCTTGTGTCGACAGGGTTCCCACAGACGGCGCCAATTGTCGAGGGTGCTCCTCGGCAAAGCCCTCCGATAGGGGCTTAGGGTTGATGGAATCCTGCAAGCTGACACGAGACATCGGTTCACAGACAAGCGGGGAGAGCGATTTACCCAGGTTCGGGGCCCTCGATGAGGTAAAACCCTTACGTCCTGCCTGTTTGTTCTTGATTATGATGATAATGGGTTACAATGGGGTGCCGAATAGTTCGGCTGAGTTCTCGTCGAGATGGCTAAATATTAGGGTAACCTAGCTCTAAGCTTCTGTTGGCTAAGATCGCTAAGATTGGTTGTGTGTCTCGATAGCCCCTCTCCTGGCCTTTATATAGGAGGCCAGGTCTCAAGAGGCCTAATCGAGTACGACTAGGTTTACAGTAGATTTATCTCTAAACTTTCCTTGCTCGGCTCCTTCCGTGTCTTGTACTTCAAGGAATCTTCCGCCGCACCGTCCTAGTGGCCCACCTAGCCATCGAGTGCCTTCATGGGCCTCCAACTAGGAAATACAGGATAGGGCAACATTGGTTACCCGAAGGGTAATGCCCACGTCAGCGGGTCTTTCATCCATCGCAGCTGCGTGATGTCTACGCACGCTTCTATTCCTGTAGACAGTGTTGGGCCTCCAAGAGCAGAGGTTTGTAGAACAGCAGCAAGTTTCCCTTAAGTGAATCACCCAAGGTTTATCGAACTCAGGGAGGTAGAGGTCAGAGATATTCCTCTCAATCAACCCTGCAATTAAGATACAAGAAGTCTCTTGTGTCCCCAACACACCTAGTACACTTGTCAGATCTATAGGTGCACTAGTTCGGCGAAGAGATAGTGAAATACAAGTAATATGGATGATTGTAAGTAGTAATTGCAATCTGAAATAAAAATGGCAGTAAGCGAACATGTAACAGAACTTGTTGGAAACGGTGTTTCAATGCTTAGAAACAAGGCCTAGGGATCATACTTTCACTAGTGGACACTCTCAACAATGATCACATAATAAATAACTTCTCCTCACTTGTGCTACTCTCAACACTCTCTTGTTGGATAACAAACACCATTCATTGTGTAGGGCTACAAGAGCACCCTCAAGCCGGAGTAAACAAGCTCCACAACTTCATAAAGGAATCACACACGATGCGCACACTATCACCGTCACACCGTGGAGAGTGAATCCGGAGTTCATATTAAAGTAACCTCTAGAGTGCATAATAGACCGTTGCAATTTAGACCGAGTACTAACATAGCATACACACTGTCAACAATAGCTATGAAAGGGGGAATAGATCACATCAATACTATCATAGTAATAGTTAACTTCATAATCTACAAGAGATTACAATCATAACCTACGCCAAGTACTACATGATGCACACACTGTCAACTTTACATCATGGAGGAGGAATAGACTACTTTAATAACATCACTAGAGTAGCACATAGATTAATAGTGATACAAAGCTCATGATCACATAAAGATCACACCATGGGAGAGAGAGATGAACGACATAGCTACCGGTAGAGCCCTCAGCCTCGGGGGAGAACTACTCCCTCCTCATCATAGGAGACAGCAACGGCGATGAAGATGGCGGTGGTGTCGATGGAGATGACTCCGGGGGCAATTCCCCGTCCCGGCGGCGTGCCGGAACAGAGACTTCTGTCCCCCAAAACTTGTCTTCGCGATGGCGGTGGCTACGGAACTCTTTGTGGAATATGACTAGATTATTTAGGGTTTTCGCGACTGGAAGAATATATAAGCGGAAGGGCAGCGTCGGAGGGGTCCCGAGGGGCCCACACCATAGGGGGCGCCTGATACGTCTCCGACGTATCGATAATTTCTTGTGTTCCATGCCACATTATTGATGATATCTACATGTTTTATGCACACTTTATGTCATATTCGTGCATTTTCTGGAACTAACCTATTAACAAGATGCCGAAGTGCCAGTTGCTGTTTTCTGCTGTTTTTGTTTTCAGAAATCCTAGTAACGAAATATTCTCGGAATTGGACGAAATCAACGCCCAGGCTCCTATTTTGCCACGAAGCTTCCAGAAGACCGAAGAGGAGACGAAGTGGGGCCACGAGGTGGCCAGACTATAGGGCGGCACGGCCCAAGCCCTGGCCGCGCCGACCTATAGTGTGGGCCCCTCGTGTGGCCCCCTGACCTGCCCTTCCGCCTACAAATAGCCTTCGTTGCGAAACCCCCAGTACCGAGAGCCACGATACGGAAAACTCCATCGAGACGCCGCCGCCGCCAATCCCATCTCGGGGGATTCTGGAGATCTCCTCCGGCACCCTGCCGGAGAGGGGATTCATCTCCCGGAGGACTCTTCACCGCCATGGTCGCCTCCGGAGTGATGAGTGAGTAGTTTACCCCTGGACTATGGGTCCATAGCAGTAGCTAGATGGTTGTCTTCTCCTCATTGTGCTTCATTGTTGGATCTTGTGAGCTGCCTAACATGATCAAGATCATCTATCTGTAATACTATATGTTGTGTTTATCGGGATCCGATGGATAGAGAATACTATGTTATGTTAATTATCAAGTTATTACCTATGTGTTGTTTATGATCTTGCATGCTCTCCGTTATTAGTAGAGGCTCTGGCCAAGTTTTTGCTCTTAACTCCAAGAGGGAGTATTTATGCTCGATAGTGGGTTCATGCCTCCATTGAATCTGGGACAGTGACAGAAAGTTCTAAGGTTGTGGATGTGCTTTTGCCACTAGGGATAAAACATTGATGCTATGTCTAAGGATGTAGTTATTGATTACATTACGCACCATACTTAATGCAATTGTCTGTTGTTTGCAACTTAATACTGGAAGGGGTTCGGATGATAACCTGAAGGTGGACTTTTTAGGCATAGATGCATGCTGGATAGCGGTCTATGTACTTTATCGTAATGCCCAATTAAATCTCACTATATTTATCATGACATGTATGTGCATTGTTATGCCCTCTCTATTTGTCAATTGCCCGACTGTAATTTGTTCACCCAACATGCTTTTATCTTATGGGAGAGACACCTCTAGTGAACTGTGGACCCCGGTCCTATTCTTTACATCGCATACAATCTACTGCAATACTTGTTTTACTGTTTTCTGCAAACAATCATCTTCCACACAATACGGTTAATCCTTTGTTACAGCAAGCCGGTGAGATTGACAACCTCACTGTTTCGTTGGGGCAAAGTACTTTGGTTGTGTTGTGCAGGTTCCACGTTGGCGCCGGAATCCCTGGTGTTGCGCCGCACTATATCCCGCCGCCATCAACCTTCAACGTGCTTCTTGGCTCCTCCTGGTTCGATAAACCTTGGTTTCTTTCTGAGGGAAAACTTGCTGCTGTGCGCATCATACCTTCCTCTTGGGGTTCCCAACGAACGTGTGAGTTACACGCCATCAGCGCCTGCCCCCCCCTTGGCCACGCCGCCAGGTGGGGTGGCCACCTCATGGCCCCTCTCCGTCTCTCCTTCGGTGTTATGGAACCCTCCGTGGAAAATAAGGCCTTGGGCTTTTGTTTCGTCCAATTCCGAGAATATTTCCTGTGTAGAATTTCTGGAACCAAAAACAGCAGAAAACAGGAACTGGCACTTCGGCATCTTGTTAATAGGTTAGTTCCAGAAAATGCATCAAAATGATATAAAGTGTGAGCAAAACATGTAGGTATTGTCATAAAACTAGCATGGAACATCAGAAATTATAGATACGTTGGAGACGTATCACTGCGTCTTCTCCTTCACCTTCTCCGACGACCATTGCAATGTGTTCTTTTTCTTGGGGAGCTCGAGGAAAAGGTGCCCGGTGGTGGTCACAAGGAGGCATCACCTTCTCTTTCTTCGAGAGGAGCGGCGGCGGTCGCCGAAAAGTGACAACCCTGGACTCCTTCGAAAACGACATTGACGAAACTCCCTCACAACGATCTTAACGAGACTCCCAGCACCTCACCTTGGTAGCACCTCTCCCATCTATGATCATCCACCTTCATCGCCTCGCCGACAACAACACTCTATCATCTCTTCCATGTCGCTCTGTCGAGCAACGATCACCCGCCGCCTCCTTAACGACGGCACACCGCTGTCTCCACCAGACCGCTATGCCGAGTGACGGTCGTCCGCCGCGAGGCGCTAGTAAGATTGCCTCCACTAAGACAAACGTGAATCCTCGACCTTATTATGATTACAAATTGTTAGCTTTGCCCCTACCGCCATGCACACGTTACAAGAGGTAAGCATCCAAGCACAGAGCTGGATCGATTACAGCTGGCTTGACATGCACATCCTGATGAGGGCTAAGCCTGGATTGTGTGGCCCGATCTCACGAATTGACAAAGAACATGAGGGGGTGAGGGATGAACACGAAGAACACGGCGAAGGACTCGATGAACGCACACAAAACACACACCTACCCGATACAATTCCGGTTTACTCCCGATAGTCCGAACCACTATCCCGATAGAATCTCTCGAGGGAAAGACACGAGGTTGAATCCCTGAGAGAAAGATCGGTATATGATCGATAGAGTCACACGAGTGAGAGACCGAGGTAGAATCACAAGTATGAAAGATCAATCATATGTGGGGTGCCTTGATACAATAGATTTGGTAATCTAAGGAGGGGGTTTCCCTAATCCTAAAGGGATGGTGGAGGCATAAGTCTGGGTTTTCACAAGTTCAACTCTTACCTAATGAAGGGGGAGGTGGGAGCCTATATATCGGTAGCCACTAAGAAGGGGTAGTTTAGGCATACAAGGGGTACATGGGCCTTGGCTCGAATTGACTTGTGGCTGGGGCTTCACTTAGTCCGGAGACTTCGTGTATGTAGGCCAGAGACTCCGGTCTTAATCTTCATGGTCCGGAGACTCCGGTGTGAGTCGGCGAGGACGGAGACTCCGGTGTAGTTGCGCCTGGAGTTTCTTCCATGCTTCCACGACCTCGGCCTTGAGTTCTCAAGCATCCGTGGCGTCCTTCACTTTCTCCGTACTTGGCGATTGATACGTCTCCGACGTATCGATAATTTCTTATGTTCCATGCCACATTATTGATGTTATCTACATGTTTTATGCACACTTTATGTCATATTTGTGCATTTTCTGGAACTAACCTATTAACAAGATGCCGAAGTGCCAGTTGCTGTTTTCTGCTGTTTTTGGTTTCAGAAATCCTAGTAACGAAATATTCTCGGAATTGGACGAAATCAACGCCCAGGGTCCTATTTTGCCACGAAGCTTCCAGAAGTCCGAAGAGGAGACGAAGAGGGGCCACGAGGGGGCCACACCCTAGGGCGGCGCGGCCCCCCCTTGGTCGCGCGGCCCTGTGGTGTGGGGCCCTCGTGCCGCCTCCTGACCTGCCCTTCCGCCTACTTAAAGCCTCCGTCGCGAAACCCCCTGTACCGAGAGCCACGATACGGAAAACCTTCCCAGACGCCGCCGCCGCCGATCCCATCTCGGGGATCCAGAGATCGCCTCCGGCACCCTGCCGGAGAGGGGAATCATCTCCCGGAGGACTCTACGCCGCCATGGTCACCTCCGGAGTGATGTGTGAGTAGTCTACCCCTGGACTATGGGTCCATAGCAGTAGCTAGATGGTTGTCTTCTCCCCATTGTGCTATCATTGTCGGATCTTGTGAGCTGCCTAACATGATCAAGATCATCTATCTGTAATTCTATATGTTGCGTTTGTTGGGATCCGATGAATAGAGAATACTTGTTATGTTGATTATCAAAGTTATATCTATGTGTTGTTTATGATCTTGCATGCTCTCCGTTACTAGTAGATGCTCTGGCCAAGTAGATGCTTGTAACTCCAAGAGGGAGTATTTATGCTCGATAGTGGGTTCATGCTCGCATTGACACCGGGACAAAGGACAGAAAGTTCTAAGGTTGTGTTGTGATGTTGCGACTAGGGATAAAACATGGATGCTATGTCTAAGGATGTAGTTGTTGATTACATTACGCACCATACTTAATGCAATTGTCTGTGGCTTTGCAACTTAATACCTGAGGGGGTTCGGATGATAACTTTGAAGGTGGACTTTTAGGCATAGATGCGGTTGGATGGCGGTCTATGTACTTTGTCGTAATGCCCAATTAAATCTCACTATACTCATCATGATATGTATGTGCATGGTCATGCCCTCTTTATTTGTCAATTGCCCAACTGTAATTTGTTCACCCAACATGCTGTTTATCTTATGGGAGAGACACCTCTAGTGAACTGTGGACCCCGGTCCAATTCTCTATACTGAAATACAATCTACTGCAATACTTGTTCTACTGTTTTCTGCAAACAATCATCTTCCACACAATATGGTTAATCCTTTGTTACAGCAAGCCGGTGAGATTGACAACCTCACTGTTTCGTTGGGGCAAAGTACTTTGGTTGTGTTGTGCAGGTTCCACGTTGGTGCCGGAATCCCTGGTGTTGCGCCGCACTACATCCCGCCGCCATCAACCTTCAACGTGCTTCTTGGCTCCTCCTGGTTCGATAAACCTTGGTTTCTTTCTGAGGGAAAACTTGCTGCTGTGCGCATCATACCTTCCTCTTGGGGTTCCCAACGAACGTGTGAGTTACACGCCATCAAGCTCTTTTTCTGGCGCCGTTGCCGGGGAGATCAAGACACGCTGCAAGGGGAGTCTTCACTTCTCAATCTCTTTACTTTGTTTTTGTCTTGCTTAGTTTTATTTACTACTTTGTTTGCTGCACTAAATCAAAATACAAAAAAATTAGTTGCTAGTTTTACTTTATTTGCTATCTTGTTTGCTATATCAAAAACACAAAAAAATTAGTTACTTGCATTTACTTTATCTAGTTTGCTTTATTTACTGTTGCTAAAATGGCCAACCCTGAAAATACTAAGTTGTGTGACTTCACAACCACAAATAATAATGATTTCTTATGCACACCTATTGCTCCACCTGCTACTACAGCAGAATTCTTTGAAATTAAACCTGCTTTATCAATCTTGTTATGCGAGAGCAATTTTCTGGTGTTAGTTCCGATGATGTCGCTGCCCATCTTAATAATTTTGTTGAACTATGTGAAATGCAAAAATATAAAGATGTAGATGGTGACATTATAAAATTAAAATTGTTCCCTTTCTCATTAAGAGGAAGAGCTAAAGATTGGTTGCTATCTCTGCCTAAGAATAGTATTGATTCATGGACTAAATGCAAGGATGCTTTTATTGGTAGATATTATCCCCCTGCTAAAATTATATCTTTGAGGAGTAGCATAATGAATTTTAAACAATTGGATACTGAACATGTTGCTCAAGCTTGGGAAAGAATGAAATCTCTGGTTAAAAATTGCCCAACCCATGGACTGACTACTTGGATGATCATCCAAACCTTCTATGCAGGACTAAATTTTTCTTCGCGGAATTTATTGGATTCAGCTGCTGGAGGTACCTTTATGTCCATCACTCTTGGTGAAGCAACAAAGCTTCTTGATAATATGATGATCAACTACTCTGAATGGCACACGGAAAGAGCTCCACAAGGTAAGAAGGTAAATTCTGTCGAAGAAACCTCTTCCTTGAGTGATAAGATTGATGCTATTATGTCTATGCTTGTGAATGGTAGGCCTAATGTTAATTCTAATAATGTTCCGTTAGCGTCATTGGTAGCTCAAAAAGAATATGTTGATGTGAATTTCATTAAAAACAACAATCACAATGATTCTAGGCCATACCCTGCTAATGGTAACTCTTATGGTAGATATGTTTCACCTAATGAAGAAAAGATGCTAGAAATTGAAAGATCCACCAAGAGCTTTATGCAATCACAATATGAGCAAAATAAATTGTTTACTAAAACCATGAATGAGCAATCTACCTTGTTGAAGAATATAGGGAATCAACTTGAAAATCTGAATAGGGAGATCTCGGGGTTGCAAACTAAACTTGCTAATGCTGAAAACCGAATCTCATACATGTCTGCATCGCAATCTTCTTTAATTAATAAAATGGCTGCTAAACCTGAGAATTTAGATGACAAAATTACTACTACAGCAAATGCCATCCAAGTTAGAATTAATGAGAATATAAGATTAATGGCTGAACTGCGTGCTAGGTGGGATAGAGAAGAAAATGAAAAACTAGCTAAAGAGAAGAATGTAGCTAAAGTTTGGACTATTACCACCACTTGTAATGCTAATGCTACACATGTTGCTGCACCTCCTACTAATAATAATAAAAGAATTGGTGTTAGCAATGTTTCCACTTCTAATGCAAAGCGCGAGAAACTGCCTGAAACTGCTAAAACTGCTGAAACTGCCTGTGATAAAACTGCTGAAATTTTTTCCAACATTGGGGATGATGAGCCCATTGCTTTAGATTATAATGGTTTGAATTTTGATGATTGCCACATCTCTGAAGTTATAAAGTTCTTGCAAAAACTTGCTAAAAGTCCTAATGCTAGTGCTATAAATTTGGCTTTCACGCAACATATTACAAATGCTCTCATAAAAGCTAGAGAAGAGAAACTAGAGCGCGAAGCCTCTATTCCTAGAAAGCTAGAGGATGGTTGGGAGCCCATCATTAAGATTAAGGTTAAAGATTTTGATTGTAATGCTTTATGTGATCTTGGTGCAAGTATTTCCGTTATGCCTAAGAAAATTTATAATATGCTTGACTTGCCACCGCTGAAAAATTGTTATTTGGATGTTAATCTTGCTGATCATTCTACAAAGAAACCTTTGGGGAAAGTTGATAATGTTCGCATTACCGTTAACAATAACCTTGTCCCCGTTGATTTTGTTGTCTTGGATATTGAATGCAATGCACCTTGTCCCATTATATTGGGAAGACCTTTTCTTCGAACTGTTGGTGCTATCATTGATATGAAGGAAGGTAATATAAAATATCAATTTCCTCTCAAGAAAGGTATGGAACACTTCCCTAGAAAGAGTATGAAGTTACCTTTTGATTCTATTATTAGAACAAATTATGATGTTGACACTTCGTCTCTTGATAATACTTGATACAC
Organism: Lolium perenne; assembly: GCF_019359855.2. Taxonomy (NCBI): domain Eukaryota; kingdom Viridiplantae; phylum Streptophyta; class Magnoliopsida; order Poales; family Poaceae; genus Lolium; species Lolium perenne. The sequence continues at coordinate 229,993,805 of NC_067250.2, forward strand.
ACTTTCTGCGCCTAGCTGAAAGGCGTTAAAGAAAAGCACTTATGGGAGACAACCCATGTTTTTACCTACAGTACTTTGTTTTTATTTTGTGTCTTGGAAGTTGTTTACTACTGTAGCAACCTCTCCTTATCTTAGTTTAGTGTTTTGTTGTGCCAAGTAAAGCCGTTGATAGAAAAGTAAGTACTAGATTTGGATTACTGCGCAGTTCCAGATTTCTTTGCTGTCACGAATCTGGGTCTACCTCCCTGTAGGTAGCTCAGAAAATTAAGCCAATTTACGTGCATAATCCTCAGATATGTACGCAACTTTCATTCAATTTAAGCATTTTCATTTGAGCAAGTCTGTTGGCCTAATAAAATTCGTCAATACGAACTGTTCTGTTTTGACAGATTCTGCCTTTTATTTCGCATTGCCTCTTTTGCTATGTTGGATGAATTTCTTTGATCCATTAATGTCCAGTAGCTTTATGCAATGTCCAGAAGTATTAAGAATGATTGTGTCACCTCTGAATATGTTAATTTTTATTGTCACTAACCCTCTAATGAGTTGTTCTAAGTTTGGTGTGGAGGAAGTTTTCAAGGATCAAGAGAGGAGTATGATGCAACATGATCAAGAAGAGTGAAAGCTCTAAGCTTGGGGATGCCCCGGTGGTTCACCCCTGCATATATCAAGAAGACTCAAGCGTCTAAGCTTGGGGATGCCCAAGGCATCCCCTTCTTCATCGACAACATTATCAGGTTCCTCCCCTGAAACTATATTTTTATTCCATCACATCTTATGTGCTTTGCTTGGAGCGTCGGTTTGTTTTTTGTTTTTTTGTTTTGTTTGAATAAAATGGATCCTAGCATTCACTTTATGGGAGAGAGACACGCTCCGCTGTAGCATATGGACAAGTATGTCCTTAGTTTCTACTCATAGTATTCATGGCGAAGTTTCTCCTTCGTTAAATTGTTATATGGTTGGAATTGGAAAATGATACATGTAGTAATTGCTATTAATGTCTTGGGTAATGTGATACTTGGCAATTGTTGTGCTCATGTTTAAGCTCTTGCATCATATGCTTTGCACCCATTAATGAAGAAATACATAGAGCATGCTAAAATTTGGTTTGCATATTTGGTTTCTCTAAGGTCTAGATAATTTCTAGTATTGAGTTTGAACAACAAGAAAGACGGTGTAGAGTCTTATAATGTTTTCAATATGTCTTTTATGTGAGTTTTGCTGCACCGGTTCATCCTTGTGTTTGTTTCAAATAAGCCTTGCTAGCCTAAACCTTGTATCGAGAGGAAATACTTCTCATGCATCCAAAATACTTGAGCCAATCACTATGCCATTTGTGTCCACCATACCTACCTACTACATGGTATTTTCCCGCCATTCCAAAGTAAATTGCTTGAGTGCTACCTTTAAACAATTCAAAATTTATCACCTCTGATTTGTGTCAATGTTTTATAGCTCATGAGGAAGTATGTGGTGTTTATCTTTCAATCTTGTTGGGCAACTTTCACCAATGGACTAGTGGCTTCATCCGCTTATCCAATAATTTTGCAAAAAGAGCTGGCAATGGGATTCCCAGTCCCAAATTAATTAATAAAAATAGACACTCCTCCATGGTATGTGATTGTTGGACGGCACCCGAAGGATTCGGTTAGCCATGGCTTGAGAAAGCAAAGGTGGGGAGGAGTGTCATCATAATAAAACTAAAATAAAAAGGCACTCCTTCATGGTATGAGATTGTTGGCAGGCACCCGAGGATTCGGTTAGCCATGGTTTGTGAAAGAAAGGTTGGAAGGAGTGCCAAACAAAAATAAAATAGAATGGGAGCCGCTCTTTGAAGGTTTGTCTGGCAAGGGGGTTAGAGTACCCGCTACCATTCGTTGACAACAACATACACCTCTCAAAACTTTATTTTTTATGCTCTCTTTATGTTTTCAAAATCAAAGCTCTAGCACAAATATAGCAATCGATGCTTTTCCTCTATGGAGGACCATTCTTTTACTTTCAATGTTGAGTCAGTTCACCTATTTCTCTCCACCTCAAAAAGCAAACACTTGTGTGAACTGTGCATTGATTCCTACATATTTGCTTATTGCACTTATTATATTACTCTATGTTGACAATTATCCATGAGATATACATGTTACAAGTTGAAAGCAACCGCCGAAACTTAATCTTCCTTTGTGTTGCTTCAATGCCTTTACTTTGAATTATTGCTTTATGAGTTAACTCTTATGCAAGACTTATTGATGCTTGTCTTGAAGTGCTATTCATGAAAAGTCTTTGCTTTATGATTCACTTGTTTACTCATGACATATACATTGTTTTGATCGCTGCATTCACTACATATGCTTTACAAATAGTATGATCAAGGTTATGATGGCATGTCACTCCAGAAATTATCTGTGTTATCGTTTTACCTGCTCGGGACGAGCAGAACTAAGCTTGGGGATGCTGATACGTCTCCGACGTATCGATAATTTCTTATGTTCCATGCCACATTATTGATGTTATCTACATGTTTTATGCACACTTTATGTCATATTCGTGCATTTTCTGGAACTAACCTATTAACAAGATGCCGAAGTGCCGATTCTTTGTTTTCTGCTGTTTTTGGTTTCAGAAATCCTAGTAACGAAATATTCTCGGAATTGGATGAAATCAACGCCCAGGGTCCTATTTTGCCACGAAGCTTCCAGAAGTCCGAAGAGGAGACGAAGAGGGGCCACGAGGGGGCCACACCCTAGGGCGGCGCGGCCCCCCCCTTGGCCGCGCGGCCCTATGGTGTGGGGCCCTCGTGCCGCCTCCTGACCTGCCCTTCCGCCTACTTAAAGCCTCCGTCGCGAAACCCCCAGTACCGAGAGCCACGATACGGAAAACCTTCCAGAGACGCCGCCGCCGCCGATCCCATCTCGGGGGATCCAGGAGATCGCCTCCGGCACCCTGCCGGAGAGGGGAATCATCTCCCGGAGGACTCTACGCCGCCATGGTCACCTCCGGAGTGATGTGTGAGTAGTCTACCCCTGGACTATGGGTCCATAGCAGTAGCTAGATGGTTGTCTTCTCCCCATTGTGCTATCATTGTCGGATCTTGTGAGCTGCCTAACATGATCAAGATCATCTATCTATAATTCTATATGTTGCGTTTGTTGGGATCCGATGAATAGAGAATACTTGTTATGTTGATTATCAAAGTTATATCTATGTGTTGTTTATGATCTTGCATGCTCTCCGTTACTAGTAGATGCTCTGGCCAAGTAGATGCTTGTAACTCCAAGAGGGAGTATTTATGCTCGATAGTGGGTTCATGCCTGCATTGACACAGGACAGTTGACAGAAAGTTCTAAGGTTGTGTTGTGCTGTTGCCACTAGGGATAAAACATTGATGCTATGTCTAAGGATGTAGTTGTTGATTACATTACGCACCATACTTAATGCAATTGTCTGTTGCTTTGCAACTTAATACTGGAGGGGGTTCGGATGAAAACCTGAAGGTGGACTTTTTAGGCATAGATGCAGTTGGATGGCGGTCTATGTACTTTGTCGTAATGCCCAATTAAATCTCACTATACTCATCATGATATGTATGTGCATGGTCATGCCCTCTTTATTTGTCAATTGCCCAACTGTAATTTATTCACCCAACATGCTGTTTATCTTATGGGAGAGACACCTCTAGTGAACTGTGGACCCCGGTCCAATTCTCTATACTGAAATACAATCTACTGCAATACTTGTTCTACTGTTTTCTGCAAACAATCATCTTCCACACAATACGGTTAATCCTTTGTTACAGCAAGCCGGTGAGATTGACAACCTCACTGTTTCGTTGGGGCAAAGTACTTTGGTTGTGTCGTGCAGGTTCCACGTTGGCGCCGGAATCCCTGGTGTTGCGCCGCACTACATCCCGCCGCCATCAACCTTCAACGTGCTTCTTGGCTCCTCCTGGTTCGATAAACCTTGGTTTCTTTCTGAGGGAAAACTTGCTGCTGTGCGCATCATACCTTCCTCTTGGGGTTCCCAACGAACGTGTGAGTTACACGCCATCAGCGATGTATTATTATCATGGTGATATGACAGAGGATGAATTAGCATACCATTCATGAGAGACAATTTTAGGCACGCATAAAGGAGAAGTTTCACCTTTGCGTGACGTGTCGGCGTTGACGCACATGATGCGGTGAAAACCGAATATCGGGCTGCATCACATCCCCTACCGGAACGCACACCCATGGGCGAATCTCCCCTTTGGGCAAGGCAGCCGCCCTACCATGATTTTTGGTGAATGTTTTTAAATGCACATGTGCTTTCTGAACAATTTAAGTGGTCATACATTAAAAATGAACTTCGTATAAAAAGGTTATATTTGTTTCAGTGAACACTGTAACACTGATTTCGAGTCGAAAAAGAAACTAGGTATTAAAAAATATACTTATTACTACTTGCAAGGATTTGTAATGGTATCTGCATCACTTTCATCACCACTTCACCACTACTAATAAAAGACCCAGAGGGTCTGATCCAACCTATCTTAGCCATTAATCCAGTCTATCCAACGTTCCAGGTCTATGCCGTGTTTTTTTCTCAGCTGTGAGGCCGTGATGCCGCCATTCCATCGCCGCTGTGGCCGCCTTACCGCCCCAGGCTCCCGTCGCATCCCTCCCAGGCTCCCAGCGCAGCGCTCCCACACTCCCGCCGTAGCCCTCCCTGGTGACCGCAGATATCTCACATGGGTGGAAGATGTGTTGAGCTCTCACCGGATCGGAAGCTCCCCTCCGTCCATCGTCGTGTTATCTGACCTGCAGCGGGATAGGTAAATCCTCCAGCTCCCTCCACGTCATGTTCTTCTCTTGTTTGACTCAGTTCTGTACGAATCCTCATGTTAACTTTTTCTGCATGTGGATTTGGTTTTTGGTCAGGGCTTCCGATACAGGGAGTGGTGTTTTGGAACATGGGAGCATATGCTCCCTATATTTTGAAATTCATCTAACACATATTTTAAATGTCAAAAAATTGAAACAAAAAATTCGTACGCACATCTTCACATGCTACACGCTCACAAAGTCGTTTCATAAAAAATGAACTTATCATGTGACGTGTGTAAAAAAGACAAAATTCAGTGCTGAAAACAATGCTTTTCACACGATAAGTTTTCTCTTTTTTACATAGGCCACAAAAAATATTTTTTTTTCGTGCAACTTGACGCATACACATATATAATGGAGGTATACATGTAGAATTTTTTGTCAAAATTTTTCCACATTTCTAAATATGTTTTATTGGTAGAGGGAGCATACGCACCCGGGAGCCGAATTGAATTTCCGATACAGAATTGCACATCAATCTATTAAACCACATTTGATGATTCAAATTTTATTGCAAAGCATATCGGACCTGGATTCCTAAGACTAGTCACAATGCATAGTATCATATAGAAGTATCATGCGTATGATACTACTACATGTTACTATCTCCACAATGCATGGTATCATATACTAGTATCATAGTCTCTATATATTAATTATTTTGTAGAATCTCAATGCAAATATATGTACATGATTTACTTGACATTAATTTTTCTAGTAGTATGTGATATGATACAGTATCTACCTATGATACTAGTACCCTCTCTCTCATCCTTAATTACACTGCCACATCAGTATTTTGCATGCATGGAATGCATGATAGTACCTATGATACTCCCATTGTGGGTAGTCTAACATGGTATTCCCTCTCAGTCCATACATCTGCACGTATTTCAGTCATTAGTTAACGCTTCATCCAAACACTATTCTTCAGAGTGTATTATTTTGCCAACACTGTATCCTGAAACGGGAGCTAAGCAATGTAGATTTTCTACATGCCACGAAATCAGAATGTTTTTTTATGAAGTTGTGGCATTCTCAATTCGACATTTGGTCACTGAGAAGTTGAGCATGCCCACCTGCTATCAAACTTAGTGTATACAAGTAAGCATTCACTACAGGAATGCTCGTCTACGCCGACGGCCGGCTGCCCTCGGCGTAGCCATGCCTGGCCCTCGGCGTAGGCTACGCCGACGGCAGCCCTCGGCGTACCTCATCGGCGTTCAGCTCCCTCGGCACACCCAGTCACACCGTCGGCGTACGGCTGGCCCTCGGCGTACGCTCCATACGCCGACGGCCACGTCCACCCCTCGGCGTCCGAGCCCTCGGCGCAGCCTCCCGTCGCGCCGTCGCCGTTAACGGAGGGCCGGAGATGCCGACGGCTTGGCCCTCGGCATAGGAGGCGTTCCTGCGTGACGGAGAGGCGACGTGGAGCGACGAGATGCGGCCAGCTGTGCGTCATACGCCGAGGGCAATCCCCTCGGCATCTGCATGGGGCATGCAGAGCTACGTGGCGCAACCTGGTGAGGTGGCCTATGCCGACGGCAATGCCCTCGGCATAGGCTCGACCATATGGTCATGCCAGGGCCCTATGCCGACGGCATTGCCCTCGGCGTATACCCTACCATTTGTTTTTTTCGATTTAAATTGGGTTCCAATTCATCTAAATTCAGTTCAGCAGGTCCAATACATCCAAATACATCGAAATTCATCCAAATTCACCATAATTCACATAAATAGCATGAAATCCACATAGTAGCATACAAATACATCCAAATTCACCATAATTCACATAAATAGCATGAAATCCACATAGTAGCATACATGGTGCATGTAATAGCATACAAGAGGAGAGTGCCATGTCATCCAATACATAGTAGTAGGTAGCACATGATGGCAAGCTCGAAGGAATGATAAGGGCCTTGTCATCATGGGTCTTCGGCTCCTTCCTCGCATCGGGGACTCTAGCTTCTCCACGAAGCTTCAAGGGCTTCGGCGCACCTTCACCCTCCATGACCTCCAACTCAGCCCTAGAGTCCGACTCGTGTGTAGACTCCGTCTCCATCTTCACCTCCCCACTAGACGGACCCTCAAGGTACAACTCAGGAGCCATGTCGCCAGAAGCGGAGGGTGGCTCGTCAAAGTCCATGTGTACCCCGCCGCCACCTCGTCCTCCACCTCGTCCTCCTCGTCCTCGTCCTCGACCTCCACCTCGTCCTCCTCGTCCTCGTCCTCCATCGGTACCATCGGCGGAACGCGGATTTTGCACCGGGGCTCGATCACTCCGTCTAGGCACTCTAGGAATATTCCTCTTCACCTGCGCCAGCGTCTTAAGCAAGCTCTCGGAGTCTGCCTTGCCGCTGCTCATATTGTTCAGTCACCTGCATTGAGAAGAATAAAACAGTTAAGCACAAAGACATATTATATGAAGATACTAAGAATAAAAGGCACAATGCAATTAAGAAGCATGTTGACATAATAAAATGAAGATACTAAGAATAAAAGGCACAAAGCAATTAAGAAGCATGTTGACAAATAAATACTAAGAATAAAAGACCCTCACCAGCCATCATCGCTCTCACGCTCACTCTCATACTCCATCTCTTTCTCTTTCTCTTTCTCTGGCCCACTATCACTATCACTATCTTGTGAGTACAAAGTTGAAGGGTCGACGGGTGGAGGCTCATCATAATTGTCATTCGCCTCAAGTAACTTCTCGAGCATAGATATGTCCTTTAGATCCACCACTGACTCACCACGAGTTTCTGCATCGTTCCCGAGGTCCTCTTGAACAAACGGTTCTAAAATATATTCCCCGAAGTCCTGTTCCTCTTGATAGAAAATCCCCTCGTATGTCACGGGGTCAATGTTGTTGTAATCATCCTCAGAGGGAATCGGTAGGTTACCATGTGGCGATACCTGGAAGACGACTTCCCAACCCTTGAGTTCCGCTTTTTGGCATGGGTAGGGCAAATAATAAACTTGCTTGGCTTGGTGAGCCACAACAAAGACATCGGCTCCGCTATAGGTGGTTGAAGGCTTAACTTCAACTAACCCAATGGACTTATCACTTCTCTGTCCACCTATTGGGTCGAACCAATGACACTTGAACACGACGATATTGAGTTGCACGTTCGTACGATTGAATGTCAACTCGTATACACTTTGTAACCTTCTGTAGTAATCAAAGTTGTTGGCTCCTTTGGTGAAGACCCCAGTATTTATCATTTTGGGATTCGCCCGGCCCTTCTGGTGCGTCTCTGTGTGGAAGCGAAACCCATTCACATCATACTTCTCATACTTGGTCACCTCACGGCTACAACCTTGGGAAACACATTTCAACTCATCTATCATATCAACGTTTCTCTCACGGCCCTACAAGAACATTTCAAATTTGTTGTGTGCATTGGTTACGTGTAATAAGAGGGACAAGTCACATGTTGCAATGTAAGAGGAAAGGTTAGAAATTACTTTTTCCATGAACCATGTCACAAAGTTTTTATTAATTCCGGGAGCACCGTCTTTCAGTAGAGTGTCCATCTCCGAGGTTTCGGGCAATTCATCATACGGCCACATTTCATCCGTGAATTCGCTGAAAGGAGAAAATAAGCATTAGACCGAGATGAGGTTACTAGCTGCAAAGTAATTTGTTCACCATTTTACCTTACGAATGGGATCACTTCCTCCATGTTCATAAGCACATATAGCATTATACAATCCTTCTCTTCGTTCTCCAATTTATATTTTGTTCCTTTACCAGCCTTGCCACCGGGGAATTGGAATAGTTTTAGCTTGGGGTCATTCTCGGGCACGTCGACATTGTAACGAGTGACCGGGTTATGCTGAGTGGGAACATCATCGGGATAGTACGTTGTCGCGGCATCTGCCATCTCCCGAAGGCATATTGCCTCAGCTATGCATGCTTCAATCTTGGCCTTGTTTCCAGTTATCTTTCGAATATACTTAAACTCTCTCTCAATACAGAACTGCCAACGAAACTGCACCGGACCACCCAAGAGTGCCTCGTTGGCGAGGTGCACAATGAGATGTGCCATCGGAGTAAAGAAGCCTGGCGGAAATATCATCTCCAAATTGCATAGCAACTCCGGCACTGTATGTTGTAGCTTTGCAATAACCTTGGGACATATCTGCTTAGCACAGAGCGTGCGGAAGAAATGGCTCAACTGCGCAAGCACTCGCCAGACTTTCTCGGGGATATACCCTCGAAGCATCACCGGCATGAGCCGCTGAATCCATATACGATAGTCGTGACTCTTGAGCCCGGTGACTTTTCCCGTCGAAAGATTAACTCCCTTACTCATATTCGAGCAATAACCATCCGGGAACATCACGACGTATTTAAGTCACCTGAATGCCTCCTTCTTTTGGATGGAATCAAGGCAGAAGTTGGCATGCGTCTTGAACCAATTCTTTTGACGGCCAATAGGACGCTTCATGTGTAATTTTTGCCTATCACAGAGGATCTCAACATCGACTCTAGCCTTGACATTATCCTTTGACTTCCCGGGAATGTTCAGGCATGTGTGAAAGACGGACTCCGCGACATTCTTTACAGTGTGCATCACATCGATGTTATGGGGAAGTTCGAGGTCCTTGTAATACTCGAGCTTCGTTAAGGCCGCCTCATGAGTCCAGTTGTGCGTTACACCATATCCCTCAAATTGATGGCCAGTTGGCGTCGCTGCCGGCACGAGAGCACGTAGCTCGGCTTCAACAAGTGTACCATCAAACTTCGGCACATCTTTTTTTTCATGCACAACTTTGCCCTTCTTGAAGTTCTTTTCGTCTTCTCTAAACGGATGCCTCCTTTTGAGGAACTGTCGATTCATGTCAAACGCAACATACTTGCGACCCTTCTGTAGCCAAAGGAACTCAAGCCGATGCCTGCACACTGGGCATGGCCACTTACTAGCTGTACACCATCCGCATGTTAGGGCGTACCCGGGCATGTCATGCATGGTATACTGCAACCAAACTTTCATGTAGAAGTTTGTCTTCGATGCTCGGTCGTACGTCAATGTCCCGTGGTGCCAAGAGTGGTTCAAATCTTCCACAATCGGCTGCATGTAGACACTCAAATTCTTCCCCGGGTAATGAGGGCCTGGAATGATCAGCGACAGAAACATGGTCTTCCTCGTCATTAGGACTCTGGGAGGGAGATTGAGAGGAATAACAAACACGGGCCAGCAACTGTAATTGGCAGCCGACATAGCATATGGGTTGAAGCCATCTATTGCTATTGCAATTCTGACATTCCGAGCCTCGGCTGCCTTAAGCGGGTGTTTTGTATCGAAGTTCTTCCATGCCGTACCATCGGATGGATGTCCCATCTTCAACTTCTTGTTTTCGTCCACGAATCTCTTCCCATACTTGTGCCACGTCATCTGTTTGGCTGTCTCCTCGTGCATGTAAAGCCGCTGGATTCTTTTTATGAATGGGAGATATCAAAGAATCGACTTTGCGGTGCTTGACTGCCTCACCTGACCATCCTTTCCCGTTACCTCTTCATACCTAGACTGCTTACAGATGGGACAGTACTTGTCCTCCGCATACTGTCTCCAAAATAGAACGCAGCCTTTCGGACAACAGTCTATCCTTTGATAATCCATGTTGAGGTCCTTCATCATTCTCCTCGTCGCGTGCAGGCTTTGAGGCAGACAATGATCTTTGGGCAACATGTTACCAGTTGTTTTCAGACTTGCTTCAAAGCCCTCACGGGTGGTGTTGTACCGGGTCTTGTCGGCTAGACATTGGGAGATGGCATCGAGCTGAGAAATCGCGGCGCCCTCGTACAGAGGCCTCTTAGCCGAGGCAATCATATCATAGAAGGCCTTCGCGGTTGGCTCTGGTTCCTCCGGTTCTGGCGGCGCCTCCGGTTCTGGCGGCGCCTCCGGTTCTGGAGGTGGCGAATCCGGGACATCGGCATGGACGAGATCATCTAGAAAGTCTCTAATTCCATCGTACGCATTGCCATTGAGCCGCTGCCGCATCACCTCACCTCTGTCACGTTCGCGCTCATCAAAGTCGATTTCCGTGACGTACCCATGCATGTACCCATATTGCAGAAGGTGTCTATACATTTCATCCTTCCCACGACGTTGACGCTTCACGCAGCGAACACAGGGGCAAAGTGCCCGAACCAGCCCCTTTGTACCACGCGCTAACTCATTCACTAGAAAATGGGTCTTCCTTGTCCACTCATCTGTTTTCTCAGTCGCACTAACACGCTCATTGTACATCCATCCATTATCAGCCATCCTCTGCTTTATTGGGAGCCAAACCACAGACATAGCATTTATATCAAATAGGAAATTAAATGCATCATATTTTTATTTATTTTACCAGGCGAAACGCATGCATCAACCTACATCTCTACTAGGTGGGCTCCTAGCAGCCGCCGGATCCGTAGTTGGCTACGTTCTCCATGCTCTACCCCGGTCCAAGTCAGAATTTCGGCAGCACCTCCCCGCTGCTCTCCCGATACACGTCTCGGTAAAAAGCCGAGAGGATGTGCATCCGGAGAACAACGGGGAGGCGCCGCCGAAATCCTGACTCGAACCGGAGTAGAACATGGAAAACGTAGACAACTACGCATCCGCCGACTGTCCCGTAAATGCCGCAAGCGTTACGGTTCAAAATATGCGGACCACTAATGCATATTTATCCGCGTAACGCTCGCGGACGGGAAGTGACACCTAGGTTACGCAACTGGACTTGAAAAATGAATCTAGTGACATAAGAAAATGCGGAGATGAAGTTGAAAATTTAGCTCACCCTCGGCTGAAGAGGAAGTAGTCAAACAACGGAGTGTCGATGTCGGTGAACGCCGAGAAGCGCGTCAAGATCCGGGATCGTCACGCCGGGGTGCTCATGACAAGGCGGTCACGACATGGCCTATTATAAATTCACATTATTAGAAAAAATTCACATTTGCATTTCTATTTCCATTATTAAACAAATTCATTTCTATTTCTATTTATTTCTACTATTTCGGCTATATTGTTTAACTATTCGCACGGTAATTCTTTAATTTCAATTTCAATTTGAATTTCAATTTCAATTTCAATTTTAATTTGAATTTCAATTTCAATTTGATGAATAAATTACATGTTGGTTTTTTTCAGGAACTAAACATTTTGGTTTCAATTAGATCAACCAATCAACATTTTCTGAAAAACAAAAATAAAAAAATAGTGGCTAACCCGGTTACCTTTGCAGGGAAGAAGAGGGGTCGGGCAGGGCCTCGCCGGCAGTGAAGAGGAGACTAGGCGGCGCGGGGGACCGTGCCGGCGAGCGGCAGCACGACAAGGGAGAGGAGGACGATGGCACCGGCAGGGGAGGGGAGAGAAGGAGGACGGCACCGGCGCGTGGCGGCGGGTTGGATGAGGAGAAGGTGGTGGGAGAGGAGGGCGGCCAGAGGGCAGCGCGTGGCGGCGGCCGGGGAGGTGGTTGGCGGCGGCCAGGGAGGTGGTTGGCGCCGGCCGGGGAGGTGGTTGGCGGCGGCGGCGGGCGGAGCTCGGGTGCGGGCAGAGAAGCAGAGATGGGGGCGCGGGGGAAGTGGAGATGAGGTGGTCCGGCTCGACCCGAGGCCGAACCCAACCGTGCCCTAACCCTATCTATGCCGAGGGCAAGGCTATGCCGACGGCAGCCCTCGGCATAGACCCCATTTTTTTATTTTTCAATTTATTTTCTATTTAAATTTTGTGTTGTGTCAATTATATTATAAAATATGCTAATGTAGGTCCATACAAATATGTTTTAATCTTCTACATTTCCCTAGCTATGCGCATAAAAAATATTACCATCTTAACTTAATATTTCCTCCCGTAGACGAAACCCAAATCCGGTAGCCCCGCAGATCTACCCCTTTGACCGACCTCCGATGACAGCTGACCCATGGACTTTTCTCTTCCTTTGTGTTCTGTTAGGTCATCGGAACATGTAGTATCAATAGTTACCCTATCTTACATCAATATTTTCTCTGGTAGACGAAACCCTAATCTGGGAGCCCCGCAGATCTACCCCTTTGACCGGCCTCCGATAACAGTTGACCCATGGAGTTTTCTCTTCCTTTGTGTTGTGTTAGGTCATTGGAACATTTAGTATCATCCCATATGATCTCAAATTTCTCTCCGGTTCAACTCCGAGGGAGTTCCCCCCTATACATGCAGAATCTGCCTAAGTGTAGGAACCCCCTGTCCGAGAAGCCGGACACACCTGGGGGGGTAGCCTTGGATATAAAACCATCTCAAATCACTTTTGCGCATTCCATGTGGACACACACAAGTTTTGGGGCCATTCCCTAGATCCGATGCTCGATTTTCCGATGAAACCCTAGTTCTGTTGACCGCGCGGTCTACCCCTTTGACTGCATCCCATCGGGGGTCCCCCGGTGGGCATATGCCTCCATTTGAGCTTGGTTAGGTCATAGGTACATGTGGAAACAAGGATCATACCATATGATCCCAAGTTTCTCTCCGGTTCAACTCCGAGGGAGTTCCCCCCTATACATGCAGAATCTGCCTAAGTGTAGGAACCCCCTGTCCGAGAAGCCGGACACACCTGGGGGGTAGCCTTGGATATAAAACCATCTCAAATCACTTTTGTGCATTCCATGTGGACACACACAAGTTTTGGGGCCATTCCCTACATCTGATGCTCGATTTCCGATGAAACCCTAGTTCTGTTGACCGCGCGGTCTACCCCTTTGACTGCATCCCATCGGGGGTCCCCCGGTGGGCATATGCCTCCATTTGAGCTTGGTTAGGTCATAGGTACATGTGGAAACATTTAGGATCATCCCATATGATCTCAAGTTTCTCTCCGGTTCAACTCCGAGGGAGTTCCCCCCTATACATGCAGAATCTGCCTAAGTGTAGGAACCCCCTGTCCGAGAAGCCGGACACACTTGGGGGGGTAGCCTTGGATATAAAACCATCTCAAATCACTTTTGTGCATTCCATGTGGACACACACAAGTTTTGGGGCCATTCCCTAGATCCGATGCTCGATTTCCGATGAAACCCTAGTTCTGTTGACCGCGCGGTCTACCCCTTTGACTGCATCCCATCGGGGGGGGTCCCCCGGTGGGCATATGCCTCCATTTGAGCTTGGTTAGGTCATAGGTACATGTGGAAACAAGGATCATCCCATATGATCCCAAGTTTCTCTCCGGTTCAACTCCGAGGGAGTTCCCCCCTATACATGCAGAATCTGCCTAAGTGTAGGAACCCCCTGTCCGAGAAGCCGGACACACCTGGGGGGGTAGCCTTGGATATAAAACCATCTCAAATCACTTTTGTGCATTCCATGTGGACACACACAAGTTTTGGGGCCATTCCCTACATCCGATGCTCGATTTCCGATGAAACCCTAGTTCTGTTGACCGCGCGGTCTACCCCTTTGACTGCATCCCATCGGGGGTCCCCCGGTGGGCATATGCCTCCATTTGAGCTTGGTTAGGTCATAGGTACATGTGGAAACAAGGATCATCCCATATGATCCCAAGTTTCTCTCCGGTTCAACTCCGAGGGAGTTCCCCCCTATACATGCAGAATCTGCCTAAGTGTAGGAACCCCCTGTCCGAGAAGCCGGACACACCTGGGGGGGTAGCCTTGGATATAAAACCATCTCAAATCACTTTTGTGCATTCCATGTGGACACACACAAGTTTTGGGGCCATTCCCTACATCTGATGCTCGATTTCCGATGAAACCCTAGTTCTGTTGACCGCGCGGTCTACCCCTTTGACTGCGTCCCATCGGGGGTCCCCCGGTGGGCATATGCCTCCATTTGAGCTTGGTTAGGTCATAGGTACATGTGGAAACAAGGATCATCCCATATGATCCCAAGTTTCTCTCCGGTTCAACTCCGAGGGAGTTCCCCCCTATACATGCAGAATCTGCCTAAGTGTAGGAACCCCCTGTCCGAGAAGATGGACACATTTGGGGGTAGCCTTGGATATAAAACCATCTCAAATCACTTTTGTGCATTCCATGTGGACACACACAAGTTTTGGGGCCATTCCCTAGATCCGATGCTCGATTTCCGATGAAACCCTAGTTCTGTTGACCGCGCGGTCTACCCCTTTGACTGCATCCCATCGGGGGGGGTCCCCCGGTGGGCATATGCCTCCATTTGAGCTTGGTTAGGTCATAGGTACATGTGGAAACAAGGATCATCCCATATGATCCCAAGTTTCTCTCCGGTTCAACTCCGAGGAGTTCCCCCTATACATGCGGAACCGCCTAAGTGTAGGAACCCCCTGTCCGAGAAGCCGACACACCTGGGGGGTAGCCTTGGATATAAAACCATCTCAAATCACTTTTGTGCATTCCATGTGGACACACACAAGTTTTGGGGCCATTCCCTACATCCGATGCTCGATTTCCGATGAAACCCTAGTTCCGTTGACCGCGCGGTCTACCCCTTTGACTGCATCCCATCGGGGGTCCCCCGGTGGGCATATGCCTCCATTTGAGCTTGGTTAGGTCATAGGTACATGTGGAAACATTTAGTATCATCCCATATGATCTCAAGTTTCTCTCCGGTTCAACTCCGAGGGAGTTCCCCCCTATACATGCAGAATCTGCCTAAGTGTAGGAACCCCCTGTCCGATAAGCCGACACATCCGGGGTTAGCCTTGGATATAAAACCATCTCAAATCACTTTTGTGCATTCCATGTGGACACACACAAGTTTTGGGGCCATTCCCTAGATCCGATGCTCGATTTCCGATGAAACCCTAGTTCTGTTGACCGCGCGGTCTACCCCTTTGACTGCGTCCCATCGGGGGTCCCCCCGTGGGCATATGCCTCCATTTGAGCTTGGTTAGGTCATAGGTACATGTGGAAACAAGGATCATCCCATATGATCCCAAGTTTCTCTCCGGTTCAACTCCGAGGGAGTTCCCCCCTATACATGCAGAATCTGCCTAAGTGTAGGAACCCCCTGTCCGAGAAGCCGGACACACCTGGGGGGTAGCCTTGGATATAAAACCATCTCAAATCACTTTTGTGCATTCCATGTGGACACACACAAGTTTTGGGGCCATTCCCTAGATCCGATGCTCGATTTCCGATGAAACCCTAGTTCTGTTGACCGCGCGGTCTACCCCTTTGATCGCATCCCATCGGGGTCCCCCGGTGGGCATATGCCTCCATTTGAGCTTGGTTAGGTCATAGGTACATGTGGAAACAAGGATCATCCCATATGATCCCAAGTTTCTCTCCGGTTCAACTCCGAGGGAGTTCCCCCCTATACATGCAGAATCTGCCTAAGTGTAGGAACCCCCTGTCCGAGAAGCCGGACACACCTGGGGGGGTAGCCTTGGATATAAAACCATCTCAAATCACTTTTGTGCATTCCATGTGGACACACACAAGTTTTGGGGCCATTCCCTAGATCCGATGCTCGATTTCCGATGAAACCCTAGTTATGTTGACCGCGCGGTCTACCCCTTTGACTGCATCCCATCGGGGGTCCCCCGGTGGGCATATGCCTCCATTTGAGCTTGGTTAGGTCATAGGTACATGTGGAAACAAGGATCATCCCATATGATCCCAAGTTTCTCTCCGGTTCAACTCCGAGGGAGTTCCCTATACATGCAGACCCGCCTAAGTGTAGGAACCCCCTGTCCGAGAAGCCGACACCCTGGGGGTAGCCTTGGATATAAAACCATCTCAAATCACTTTTGTGCATTCCATGTGGACACACACAAGTTTTGGGGCCATTCCCTACATCTGATGCTCGATTTCCGATGAAACCCTAGTTCTGTTGACCGCGCGGTCTACCCCTTTGACTGCATCCCATCAGGGGTCCCCCAGTGGGCATATGCCTCCATTTGAGCTTGGTTAGGTCATATGTACATGTGGAAACAAGGATCATCCCATATGATCCCAAGTTTCTCTCCGGTTCAACTCCGAGGGAGTTCCCCCCTATACATGCAGAATCTGCCTAAGTGTAGGAACCCCCGTCCGAGAAGCCGACACACCGGGGGTATCCTAGGATATAAAACCATCTCAAATCACTTTTGTGCATTCCATGTGGACACACACAAGTTTTGGGGCCATTCCCTAGATCCGATGCTCGATTTCCGATGAAACCCTAGTTCGTTGACCGCGCGGTCTACCCTTTGATCGCATCCCATCGGGGTCCCGGTGGGCATATGCCTCCATTTGAGCTTGGTTAGGTCATAGGTACATGTGGAAACAAGGATCATCCCATATGATCCCAAGTTTCTCTCCGGTTCAACTCCGAGGGAGTTCCCCCCTATACATGCAGAATCTGCCTAAGTGTAGGAACCCCCTGTCCGAGAAGCCGGACACACCTGGGGGGGTAGCCTTGGATATAAAACCATCTCAAATCACTTTTGTGCATTCCATGTGGACACACACAAGTTTTGGGGCCATTCCCTACATCCGATGCTCGATTTCCGATGAAACCCTAGTTCTGTTGACCGCGCGGTCTACCCCTTTGACTGCATCCCATCGGGGGTCCCCCGGTGGGCATATGTCTCCATTTGAGCTTGGTTAGGTCATAGGTACATGTGGAAACATTTAGTATCATCCCATATGATCCCAAGTTTCTCTCCGGTTCAACTCCGAGGGAGTTCCCCCCTATACATGCAGAATCTGCCTAAGTGTAGGAACCCCCTGTCCGAGAAGCCGGACACACCTGGGGGGGGGGTAGCCTTGGATATAAAACCATCTCAAATCACTTTTTTGCATTCCATGTGGACACACACAAGTTTTGGGGCCATTCCCTAGATCCGATGCTCGATTTCCGATGAAACCCTAGTTCTGTTGACCGCGCGGTCTACCCCTTTGACTGCATCCCATCGGGGGTCCCCCGGTGGGCATATGCCTCCATTTGAGCTTGGTTAGGTCATAGGTACATGTGGAAACAAGGATCATCCCATATGATCCCAAGTTTCTCTCCGGTTCAACTCCGAGGGAGTTCCCCCCTATACATGCGTAATCCGCTAAGTGTAGGAACCCCCTGTCCGAGAAGCCGGACACACCTGGGGCGGTAGCCTTGGATATAAAACCATCTCAAATCACTTTTGTGCATTCCATGTGGACACACACAAGTTTTGGGGCCATTCCCTAGATCCGATGCTCGATTTCCGATGAAACCCTAGTTCTGTTGACCGCGCGGTCTACCCCTTTGACTGCATCCCATCGGGGGTCCCCCGGTGGGCATATGCCTCCATTTGAGCTTGGTTAGGTCATAGGTACATGTGGAAACAAGGATCATCCCATATGATGGCAAGTTTTCCAACAATTCTGACGCTCCGGTGATCTGTTTCTTGGGAAATCCTAGGGCGGGACCCCGCAGATCTACCCCTAGGGTAAGGGTTAGGGTTATAGTTAGGGTTAGCAATGTATGTGGAAACCCTAGGGTTAGGGTTAGAGTTAGAGTTAGGGTTAGAGTTAGCGTTAGCAATGTATGTGGAAACCCTAGGGTTAGGGTTAGAGTTAGAGTTAGGGTTAGAGTTAGCGTTAGCAATGTATGTGGAAACCCTAGGGTTAGGGTTAGGGCTAGAGTTAGGGTTAGGGTTAGAGTTAGGGTTAGGGTTAGAGTTAGAGTTAGGGTTAGGGAATTCTTAAAAAATAGAACCATTTTTTACATAATGCATACTAGTAAATAAATAATAGAAACATAATATAAAGTAATATGAGAGAGAGAAAAAAGAAAAAAAGAAAAAAAAATCTATATGCCGACGGTGGCCGTCGGCATAGGGGGGCCATGCCCTATGCCGAGGGTAGCCCTCGGCGTCTTACCTGACGCCGTGACCGCGCCGTCGCGTCGCCGCTCTGGCAGCAGCTATGCTGGTACCTACGCCGAGGGCCAGGTAGACGCCGACGGCTGCCCTCGGCGTAGGAACCTGTACGCCGACGGTACCTAAACGCCGACGGCCGGCTTCCGGCGCTGCCCCGGCGAGGCCGTACGCCGACGGCCCCGACAAAAAGCCCTCGGCGTAGGGTTTGGCCGTCGGCGTCTCCGGCCATTCCTGTAGTGATTCTTCTTTGTATGTTCTCTAGCAACTCCTTTTTATGTTTCCATTATCGTCTCAAATGCTCTCCTTAGAAGCCTATCATTTTGTACCTCTATCTAATGTTCCGCATATTTAACTCATGTATTTTTTGATGTTTCCTTAAACAGTTCTTAATATACTTAGATGAAGTTATGTGCTAATGTTCAGTTGACTATGCACAAATAACCTAAGAGGATTTTCAGAAATATTGTATGTGGAGAGGGTTTGATCTGATCATTAGATTTTCTGATGCGGCAGGTTTTAAACCCATTACAAAAAGCCTGGTTCAACTGCCTCCAGCCATTCTAGACCTTCCTCATTTGGGTACAAAGTACATATGCTTTCAGGTATTTCAGGTATTGACATAGGTTTAGACGAGCATTCGCTATCAAATGTACAAAACTGATCTGTTGGGACCTTATATTTTATTCGTTCTGATTTGTGGGAACAATGTCTAAATTCCTAATGAAACTAGGTACCTTCGTGCAGTATAGGAATGTCATGAGGAGCTAAAATCACTTTTAAGAATATTTTCCCACTTTGTTCAAGTAATTGTACGCACCCAAGAATACTTTTCCATGTATTGTGACCATATCAACTGGTGATTATATATGTTGCATATTTTACATTTATTTAATTGCTGGAATGTTTCAGACTACAAAATATGATGTTGTATTTCTGATAGCTTCTAAACAATTGATGTAGGAACTGTTAGATGTATATATCTGTATATTGTAGTTTCCCCATATGTTAGGGTAATTCCTGCATATTTGCACCTGCATACGTACTATATATTGTGGCATTTGCCCCCTGGTAATACAACAAGCATATTGCCCTAATATGGTATCAGAGCAAAAATTGGTCCTCTTCCTCTTCTAGTCCGTACGGACGGATTTTTTTGCTTGTTCCGGCCGCCGCACCTCCGGCCACCGTTCGTCGCCGGCTCCTCTTCCCGGCCGCCTCCTCTCCTTCCCGGCCGTCCTCCGGTCGCCGGCCATTTCCCGGCCATCTCCTAGGCCGTCTCCCGCTCTGCCCCAGTCGAATTTCTTCTTCCCGGCCGTCTCCTGCCGCCCGTCGTCCTTCCTCGCTGGCCGCCGCCACCCGCCGCCCGCCGCCGCCCGCCGCTGCTCCTGGCCGCTCGTGCAGCCCCGTCTCTGTTTACGCCGCGTTTCAGTGCTCGCGTGCGTTATTAGTTCCGATCTGATCTTGAAAAAAAACGAAAAAAAGAGCTATGTCTTCCTCTTCGGGTTATGTTGCGATTCCTCGCTGCCCGGTGATCTTTGATGGCGCGAATTATCCTGATTTCGCTGCCTTCATGCGCGTCCACATGCGCGGTCTTCATCTTTGGGGTGTGCTTTCTGGCGAGGTCTCCTGTCCGTCGCGCCCCGTTACTCCTACGACGCCTACTGCAGCGATCCCCGTTGCCCTTGCCCCTGATGCTACTCAGGCGGATAAGGATGCAGCCACGAGTGCTGATTCTACTGCTCTAGCTGACTATGACCGCAAGGTCCAGGACCACTCTACTGCCGTCGCGACTTACCGACTAGATCTGACTGACTACACTCAGTGGATAGATGAGGATGCTCGTGGTGCTTCTGTTCTCACCTCCAGTGTTCTGCCTCAGTATGCTGTTGAGTTCATGGATCTTCCCACTGCTGCTGCCCAGTGGGCTTTTCTTTGTCAGCGCTATCAGCCATCTGGGGATGCTCTTTACCTGTCTGTGGTCCGTCAGGAGCATGCTCTTCAACAGGGTGATTCTACTATTGACGAGTTCTACACTCAGAGTGCTGCTATTTGACGTCAGCTTGATTCTCTTCGTACAGCTGTGTGTGCCACCTGTCCCTGCTGTCTGACTGTGCGCGCGGACTTGGAGTTTCAGCGCGTTTTTGAGTTCTTGTCGCGGCTCCGTAAGGAGTTTGAGCCGCATCGTGCACAGCTGCTTGCCTGTGGTCGTGTTCCGCTCTCTAAGGTACTTGCTGAGCTTCGTGCTGAGGAGACTCGTCTTCGTGGTGCTGGTCTTCTTGAGGTTCCCTCTGTTCTTGCTGCTCGTGGCCCTCCTGCTCTACCTTCACCAACGCTGCCGTCAAGGGCGTCTTTCTCTCCCCATCTGTCATCGAGGCCAGCTGCCGCGATCCAGTCGTCGTGGACTGACGAAGCATGAAGGAAAATTGATGGCATTGTCCAGTACATGATCCTTTCACACACGGAAGCTGACGACTGATCGCACAACATGTACTTAAACGGTGCCAGATTGCATATAAAGTAATTGTGTGGCAACTGGTTTCAGCGTGAAGGGAAGATGTCTTCGGTGTTTTCATGTGCCTTGCAGTGTAGTCCTTTTGCCGGCGCGGACGGGTGCTTGTCCGACTGGGATGTACACGAAGATAGCTCCGTAGAGGTCAACATGTCACCCCCGCCGACTCCCGACTGTTATTAGCATGCCGACCATGAGGACCTCTTGGTCAGGCGGGATCTGCAGTGTCTCCACCCGTCAACGATTAACCTTTGCATTTTGGTTCAGATGTGCTATAAAAATTATATAGTGTGGTTTAAATTTAATCATTCAAGGGCATGAGCAGCATGATAATGCCCCTTACACAAGGATCAGTTGAAAGCAAATGATTTGATATATCTTTCCTTGAAATCCGGAAATTATACGATATCAACCTTCTACCTGTGTGCATTTTGTTTTAATTTTAGGAGCCAAGTTGATTATGTAAGATGGTCAGTATATTATATTAAATTAGGCTTATTGGTTCAAATATCATGGGTATTTCACATTCTGACTAAATATTTTCTGAAAAAAGTAGCAATATGCCAAGAAGGTAATACTTGGAGAGCACAAGTAACATCTTCCTAATCAGGCAACCATCTTTGATGCAGAGAATGATTTATTTGTGGACTGGAAGTCCTTGAAGATGGATGGATACAACAGATGAGAACTACATGTTTTCCGGGCATAATGGAAATGTCAGAAGAAATGTTTAACATTGTTATCTGCAGACAAATAAATGATGGTATGATTTTTGTTTTGGATCATTAATTAGAAGTTTCAGCCCATGTCATGAGTCATGATTAAGTTTGTAAAATTCTTGCTTATGATAGGACTGATATATTGCCAACAGTAGGCTTTTGCTAGTTAGGTGAAGAGTATTTATTATCAGGATGAGAGAAATAATTACATTTACCTTTCACGCTAAAACATTGTCTTGGATTTTTGTACAGATGAATCTGACTGATGTTGCTCTTTGATCTATTACACTGTAATATAGACATGGGAGGGTACCTTAGAAAACTCTCCACCTCTTATGATTATGACAATATAATGCTCTACTTTGTCCACCACTTTAAACAACATTTGTGGTTTCTAGCTTTGCTATTTCTTTTGAGCACCAACGAGTGCAGGGGCTGTGTGCACTGCGGTGCAGGTTTGCCAAACCATTATTTTGTACATATACACTTCGTTTCTAAAAGATAAAAAGTATCAAATTTGGAGAGAGATTTATGTTCTTTCATGTGCCGATTGCAAGACTGACAGATTTCTTATTTGAATGGAAGAGTCCTTTGGATGACAGATAGAGTGCGGTGATATAAGGATGACATGGTATGGTTATGTTTGACAATCAAATAAGGGGATTTGTAACTTATTTCTTTCATATGAATTTCGAGCTCTTCACATGTATGAGTGATCAGGCTAGATGATGCTCACCGATTTATTTTTGTAAACTTGAGGGTAATTCATCATAGTACTACATGAGGAAGAGTATATATGATATCATTACTATTGTTTGCTATTTGTGTACCACACTATTATCGTGCTTCTGGTTGATGACCGCCATGTAAACCCATTCCACTATGTGAGATTTATCTTTGTGATTGATTAGACTATTTTATAGCTATTTGTTTCAAATAAATAAGGAAAATATTTTTAAACGTTTTCGAGACAGTACATATAACTTCACAATATTGAAAGTGTGACTTATTTAGTATGTGTATTTGCATTAAATAAGACGTACGTGGCACGTGCAAGCTTACAAGTGGTATCTAAAAATTCACCACCTTACCTCGTATTATTTCCTTCGCCACTTCGCACACCGAATCGACGAGCAGATACAAGCCACCAGAAAAGATATGTTTTTCCTCTGCCCATAGGCTTCATCGGTTGTTTTTCGATTTTTTATTTATAGCACCCAAATAGGCGCTTGTTTGACATGATACAAGGAAACCAAAAAAAAAAAAAACACAAACCGACAGTACTAATCCTAGACTTGGACACTACTAGACTCAGACTAGGAAACTAATCAAACAGTTCTCAATAGGACACGGACATCGATCGTTGGTGTGTGTGTGTCCGATCGAACTAGTGATGCAGGCCTTGAAGCAGACCTATGTATCGGCTGACCTTGTCTCGGAGCTCTCCGTCCTCCAAGCTCCTGAACACCTGGAGCGCGCGTACGCCGGCGGCGGCGGCGAGCCTGGGGCTGTTCCAGGGCGGATGGAAGCCGAGGTGGGCGGCGATGCGCTCCAGCCCAACGGGCAACTTCGGGCAGTCGGCCGCCATCCCGGCGACGTCGTAGACCTGGTCGCCCAGAAAGTGCCGCACGGCGCCGACGAACCCGGCCACGTCGTTCGGTAGCGGGCAGCCGCCGGTGACGATCTTGAGCAGGTAGGCAACGTGGTAGGCTCCCGTGTAGGTGACCCACGACAGGCCGCGCCAGTGCCCGATGAGGCCGGAGTAATTCAGCAGCATGGCGCCGAGGCTCCAGGCGTCGACGCCGTGGTTCGCGAGCGTGTCGACGTCGAGGCCACGGCCGGCGAGGTAGGCTAGGGAGTTCGCGTCGTGCGGATCAGAGTGGCGACGGAAGTCCCGGAGGTTGAACTTGTTAGAAATAATCTTGTCCCCGTCTTGTTCGAGTGGTGTAGCTTATTAGTATCAGCTAGGCTGGTTACGAGTGTTCTAGAGTGTTTCCTCGCGTGGCAGTAGTACACGTCTTGGAAAGTTTAGAGTCCGTTCCATGTTAGAGTTAGTACATGTAGTCCTAGTTGAGTTCTGAAGTCATGTTCTAGTTCTAGTCTAATTAGGATTGAGTCAGTTAGCAATCTGGTAGTAGTACGTTTTGTTTAAGTGGAGTCCTAGTCGTAGTAGTACTCCCTCCGATTCATATTAATTGACTTCAATATGGATGTATCTAGACACATTTTAGTTCTAGATACATCCATATTAGAGTCAATTAATATGAACCGGAGGGAGTACTAGGTTTAGGTCGGCAGGTCTTGAACGTGTATATAAGTTCCAAGGGCTGCGTGAGTTTTGTACTGCAAGATTTCAGAAACAGAAAATAAAGACAAGGCACGATATGTGCCTTTGGCGATAAACTTTGTGTTCGCGTGTGTTCGTCTAATTTAATGTGATCGATCTGTGGGCAAATCCCAACAGAACTCCCAAGCTTTGCTGTTGCCCTGGCGGTCGCAGACGGCGATCCCGACCTGGAGCGGCTTGAGGGCGTCCACGTTGGCCTTCAGGATGGCGTAGCGCTTCTCGTCGGTGAGGGCGTCCTGGTCCTTGCCGGGATGGCGGATGAGGCCCGGGTAGTGCACGTTAACGGCGACGTACCGGCCGGGCGCCCTCGGCAAAGTGGCGGAGCCTGGCGGCCTCTTGGTGGAAGCTCCTGCCCCACACAGGGTGCACCAGTACGGGGACGTGTGGCGCCGGCATGGGGACGGGGTCGTTGGAAGGCGGCGGCGGATGCACGCTGCCGTACAAAGAAGCTGCCGGCGGTGGAAACATCGGCATCGAAAACAAGATTCGATTGTGCATTGCAGTCATAAGGTGCGTCGCTGTTATTGTATGAAGATCTTCCGAAGTTCTGAGTATTATATACACTAGATCAGAACAATTGCAGCCGGAGTCGGACACACTGCCCGGATCGGCCGATAATCGGTGAAGAAATCGACTTCTACAGGAATAGGACATAAGAGCATCTCCAGTCGCGTCCCCCAAACCGCGCCGGATTGAGTGTTTGCGGGACATGTTTCGTTCGTGCCGCATTTGGGGGATGTCGCTCCCCAGCCGCGTCCCCAAACGCCGCCTCCAAACATTAAAAATATTTTTTTTGGTATTTTTATTTCAATTTCCACAAACTAATACATAATTGGGAACGTGGTTTACACGAAGACATAATTAGGAACATGGTTTTCCACAAACTAATACATAGTTTGAACCATGGTGGACACAAATATAAAATATTGCAAAAAAAAACTAAACCTAACTAGGCCGTGCATCGAAGGTTTCGTGTGTTCGCTGCCAAGAAAGAACACTCGAGGGCACACCCAGTCACCCAAACTGGAAAATCTAGCTGGTGACGGTGCTCCTGTTGGCAACCAGAGACCTCCGTGCACGTATTCGCTTCGAAGAAACAACACTCTTCATCAGTCGTCCTCCTCGTCGATGTTGTCGCCGTGGTAGTTCCGGCGGCAGCGCATCTCGTCGAAGACCTTGACACTCATGTCCCTATCGCCAAAGTAGGAAAATAGGAGGACGAAGCCGGCTTTGAGGCTGTGGTGGCGCGCGAACTTCTCCCAGCCGATGTGGAGGTACATCTTGCCGCGCGTGTCGTAGATCACGTCGACGATCCACCGGTAGTAGCCGCACGCAGCCTCCCGTAAATGCAGCGTGCCCGGGCGGTCGTCGCCAGCGACGTAGGCGGCGAAGGAGTCAGGCAGCCTCTGGATGCCGCGTGGGTCACCCTTGAGGACGAGGACGAACTCGAACTGCACGGGCCCCTCCACGGACATCTCCGACGATGAAGACGACGGCACGGGAGGCGACGACGAGCATGTAGCTCTGCCGCGGCCACGACCACGACCGCGAGCTCGGCCTCCGCCTCTCCCAGCCATGGGGTCGATTCTTGTTGAGATGGTGGCGGCTAGGGTTGGGGAGAGAGGCGCTAGGGTTTGTGTGTGAGAGGGACGATGAGAGGCTGACCTTTTTATAGGCCGGAGGGAGGCGGGGGAGCGGTGGCGCTCATTAACGCCGGCACGCAGAGCTAAGCGTGACGAGACGCTTCGTTGCGCCTATGCGGGAACTGCACCGTCGCTGCGCGCCAATAACTTCCATCGCGAGGTAGGCGACGGTTAGGTTAAAATTTATTGTGCCGCTGACGCGTCGGGCCCGTGTCGCTTCGCCTCGCTTTTCAGTGTGTCCGGCGTTCCCGTTACGTCCCCTGTGGGGCGGGGACGGGCTCGGGACGCCGGACACCGTATCGAGGCGCGCCGGACAAAAATCGAGTTTGGGGGATGCGGCTGGAAGCGTTTTTTTGTCCGGCGCGTTTTAAATAGTTTTAGGGGACGCGACTGAAGATGCTCTAACATGCTAGTATTCACCACGATGTTGTGTTTGCTCCGGATTACACTACATCACTACTAATGCGGAAGGAGCAACATGGGCCAAGATGTGGAGTGTTGTCAGCAGTTAGCAGTCTAAACACTACGACTGAAGAAGACGAAGAAAACGTGGAGGTGGAGCACTGATCAGGTAAAAGTAATGGGGTGTGAGGTTTGCTTAGAAAATCCAATGCGTCTAACTTTGATCCAAAGGCTGCAATATTTTCAGGTGAGGTGGCTCGTTGTTAGATCAGCTTGCAAACATTAAATGCAGTTAGTGGGGATCAACTTTATAGATACTCTACTTCCTCTCTCACAGTTTATTAGGCGTGTGCATATCTCTAGGTCGCAAATTTGATCAACTTAGTATTAGTTACATATTACAAAAAATATATCATTAGAAAGTTTAGATGTTCTATTTTCTAATGATATAATTTTTACATTTTATAATTTAAATTATATAGGTTAAATTGACGACCTAGGGATCCGGGAAAGACTAGTAAACTGAGAAGGAGGGAGTATTATAGATTATCCGTGCTAGCCCAAATGGTAAAATAGATGTTGGGCCCAAATTGAAACAAGCCCAATCCAACCAACAACCCGGTCCCACAAACCCCAAGCCCAATCTATGTTTTAGACTTAAATGTTTTGGGCCGAATGTTCTTGTTGGTTTTCGGCTCTGTTTGTTGACTAATATATTTTCTGGTTTGGCAATATAAATTGTGGTTAGTTTTGCATTACAAAAAATATTAGGATGTGTTGTTGCTTATTTGTGTTCGCACGATCCAAAATAGACTGATATAGCACGAACTATTAAAACATAGATAGATCGGGGTAGATAGTACCAACCTTACATAGGAAATTCATCACACACAAGCTACAAATGCACACAATAAACCCCGGGCCCACAAACCCCACAACAAGACGTAGATAATAAAAGCACTCATGAAACTAAAAAATCAATAAAACATGAGACAACCCCGGATCCTCCTTGGCTTACTCCTCCTTCGCTCCTCTACTCCTCCCCCTCATCACCGACGAGGCTGTCAATGTGGAAGATGTAGGGGAGGCAGTGCATGTTAAAACGGTTGGGAAAGATGACGTGGAAGTTGGTGTAGATATTGAACGTAGTGAAAGCGATAAACTCGCAACCACACCAGAACACCTGCCCTAGGAGGTGGGGCGCGTCAAAGGGGTTCGTGAAGTGGACGAAGAGGCCTATCTCATGGTTGTTGTTGTCGTCGTAGTGGGACTCGATGATGTACATGGGCGGTGAGCCTAGTGGGAGGTTGAGGTGGCGGTAGCCCTGCGAGAGGAAGAACTCGGCTAGCGCCCTGGCGCCCCTCCACCTCGATATCGCCTAGATGCGCAGCTCGTTCTGCACGATGACACCCGTCGGTAACTCCTGCTCACACACAGTGGCCGAGCGACGGTAGGATGGGCCAAGGAACTGCATGGTGGCGGCTAGGGTTTGGTGGTGGCTAGGGCACGGATGCGGTGGCAGATGGAGGGAAGGAGAAGAGTGTGTAAGATGTGTGAGAGAAGAGGAAGAGGAGGTGTCTGCCCTTATATAGCTGGGGGAGTTAGGGCGGGGAGTTAGGGCGTGTTATGGGGCGCCATGAGTTATGGGTGGAGCGTGTGAGAGAGAAGAGTAAGTAGTGGTGCCCGTAGTGGTGAGTGGACCGTTTCCTCTTCTGGTGCGTGCAAGTAACGAAACGTTGGACACATAAAATGACAGTTCAAAAGATGCTTCGAGTTTCACTTTAAAGAGAAATGCACAAATGACACTTGAAAAAAGAAATGCTAGCAAAACTAGAAAAGAAAGAAAGTGGTAAATTTCTAGTTTCACTTCAAAGAAAAATTGCATACATGACACTTGAAAAGAGAAATGAAAGCAAAACTTGAAAATAAAGATGTTGGCAAATTTTAATTTAAATAAAAATGAAGAAATGACCCCTTGAAAATAAGATGGTAGCAAAATTCACTTGAAAAATGCACACAATTTCACTTTTAAAAAATGCATCCATGACACTTGAAAAAGAGAAATGCAAGCAAAACTTGAGTAGAAAGATGGTAGCAAAATTCACTTGAAAAATTCACACAAAATTCACTTTAAAAAAATGCACAAATTACCGTGATACCAAAACTGATTCCACGCTGCTTGATGGCACGCTGAGACGATGGCACCCGCTGAGACGATGGCAATGTGTTGAAACGGTGGTTGGCGGGCTGGTTGGCATGCATGAAAAGGTGATGAGCTGTTCGAGGGCTTGGCACGCGTGAAATTTAATAGCATGTATATGACGTTGCATGGCGCATGCATGTAAAGGTGGTGAGCTGATCGAGGGTTGTACCATGCAGAGGCAGGCCTAGACGGGCCAGTTGGCGTAGCTTTGACGCGCGAGACGGCCCAACGGTTATTACTCTGTCTGCGCCCAGCCGTATGCGAACGACCAATCACGTTGAAGAACACGGGCTGCTGCGGATCGCTCGCAAAACCTTCCAGAAGGCCAGATCGCACAGCGCAAGTTAACCCGAGTAGTGGCGTTAAACGGTGTACATTGCAAACAGAGAAACCCACGGATCGGGTGAGGAATCCTTCTAGAAGAACAGATCGCACAGACGGGGTTGGTATTTAGGGTTATATCGACGGTTCACATTGGTCGTCAGGGCTAGCCTAGTCAACGAACGGGGTTTTGAGGGGTTTTAACTTGTCAACGTTTTTTTCAAAATTTTGATATTTGCAATAGCTTCATTTTGGAGTGACTAAGAAGGATCCAGACTTCGTTTTTCATTTTCGTGTTTTATACTTGTTCAAATCTTGGTCAAACCTAGGATTTGACCAAGATTCAAATGGGCATACAAAATTCAAAAAAAAACACATAGACTTCTTATGTCATATAGTAAGCATTTAAGTTGATAAACAAGGTCTAGACACATTCAAACCTAAAATTCATGTATCTAGCCCTAACCCTAAACTCTTTCGTATAAAGTCAAGCTTGAAGAGAAGTGGCTTTGGGTTTCAAACATGAAATTTCCAAAAACCTCCCAAAAGCTTCATTTTGGAGTGACTAAGAAAGATCTGGGCTTACTTTTCATTTTCATGTTTTAAACTTGTTCAAATCTTGGTCAAATTTAGGATTTGACCACGATTCAAATGGGCATATAAAATTCAAAAAAAATGAAAAAATAAAAACCAAAAGCACATAGTCTTCTTATGTCATATAGTAAGCATTCAAGTTGATAAACAAGATCTAAACACATTCAAACCTAAAATACATGTATCTAGCCCTAACCCTAAACTCTATCGTATGAAGTCAAGTATGAAGAGAAGTGGCTTTGGGTTTCAAACATAAAATTTTCAAAAACTCCCAAAAGCTTCATTTTGGAGTGACTAAGAAGGATTTGGGCTTACTTTTTCATTTTGATGTTTTAAACTTGTTTAAATCTTGGTCAAACCTAGGATTTAACCAAGATTCAAATGGGCATAAAAATTCAAAAAAAAATCAAAAAAAATGAAAAACCAAAGCACTTAGTCCTCTTATGTCATATAGTAAGCATTCAAGTTGATAAACAATGTATAGACACATTCAAACCTCAAATATCATGTATCTAGCCCTTACCCTAAACTTTGTCGTATTAAGTCAAGCATGAAGAGAAGTGGCTTTGGATTTCAAACATGAAATTTTCAAAAAGCTCCCAAAAGCTTCATTTTGGAGTGACTAAGAAGGATCGGGGCTTACTATTTTATTTTCATGTTTTAAACCTGTTCAAATCTTGGTCAAACCTAAGATTTGACCAAGATTCAAATGGGCATAAAAAATTCAAAAACAATCAAAAAATAAAAAACCAAAGCACATAGTCTTAGTATGTCATATATAAGGACTCAAGTTGATAAACAAGGTCTACACACATTCAAACCTCAAATATCATGTATCTAGCCCTAACCCTAAACTCTGTCGTATGAAGTCAAGCATGAAGAGAAGTGAATTTGGGTTTCAAACATGAAATTTTCAAAAACCTCCCAAAAGCTTCATTTTGGAGTGACTAAGAAGGATTCGGGCTTACTTTTTCATTTTCATGTTTTAAACTTGTTTAAATGTTGGTTAAACCTAGGATTTGACCAAAATTCAAATGGGTATAAAAAATTCAAAAACAAATAAACAATAAAAAAACCAAAGCACATAGTTTTCTTATGTCATATAGTAAGCATTCAAGTTAATTTTGGTTGATTTTGAATAGGTGGGAAAAAAATTACTTAGAAATGTGGTTGTTTACCCTCAATTGGAGCCCTCTTTGAACACATCTTTCATGAAAATGATGAAAATGAGTTTATTCCACAAATGACAAGTTATCATTATAAATAGCATTACAAATGACAAGTTTTCAGTTCAGAACACAAGTACCAAATTATTACAACAACAAAAAATCTATTTCTTTTGCTTCTTCTTACAACTCGATTTCTTCTCTTTCTTACCACTTGCTTTCATCCCCTTCTCAGCTTGTACATCACACAACATGTTGATGCTCCTCTTTTTCTTACCATAACCAGATGGCCTCCCCACAGCACGTCCAAGTACCCGCTTCACCTGCTGCAACTCCTCAACAGCAGCATCTTGTTCAGTTTGTACAACTAGGTCCAGAATAGGTTGAGTTGGTACTAAATCAGTTTGCTCCAAAGCCTCCACATCAAATTCAGAGAGGGGAGCAAGTTCAGTTTGCTCCAAATCAGTGTCAGTTTCCTGCACAGCAAATTCAGATAGTGGAGCAAGTTTAGTTTGCTCCAAAGCAATGTCAATTTGCTTCAAAGCAAGTTCAGTTTGCTCCACATCAGCACCAAACAATATCTGCTTAGTTCTCTTCTTTCTAAAGCCATTGACTCTATCTTTTTTCATTGGCGTACATTGTTCAACAACAAGAGGTGGAGCTTTTCCCTCACGTTTGGTCCTAAAAATAAAGTAGATCACTTGTTAGATACTAAAACAAGCAGCAACATCAAAAATTTGCAAAATCATACACATACTTTTCCTTTTGATGAGTGTAACGACATTTGGGTGAACCAATTCTATGCCCAAGTTCCTCACACAACTTGCACCTGTTCTTGTTACCTTTTTGAGCTCTTTTAAGCTTTTCATTATTTTCCTTTTTCCCCTTCTTATTAGTACCACCTTTCTCAAACCAAGCTTTGAACCTGCTCTGTTTGGGCCTTCCAGCCTTTCTTTTAGTGATTGGGGGACACAATGTAAATTCTATCTCCACTTCAGGCCACTGAGATTGGTCAGTCATTGCTAGAATTGGAGTTGCATATGCAGCTTTGAATCTTTGTGCTGAGTAATACTCATGCAAATACGGTTGCATATTTAACCTAGGTTTAGATGCCAAAAAAAGTATGGCATGCTCACATGGTTTTCCAGTGTGTTGCCACTCTTGGAAAGTGCACTCGTGCAACTCAGTGTCTACAACATGCCTCATGCCAGTCTTCGTATCTCTAACTTCAGCACCCCACAAAGAAGATCTCTCAATAGATAGATGTGAAAGTTTTATGCTCATGTTGACCACCTGTTGTACCACAGCTGGAAGCTTGTCCCCTTCCAAAACATCAGCAAGTCTGCTTCTCAATTCCCACAAGCGCATGATCATGATCCTTATTTGGTCCACCATGTCATGCATAGACAAGTCTTTCAACTCCTTCACTTTGTTGTTGAAACTAAATGCCAAGTTGTTGTTGATATGATCACACTTTATAGCAGTATTAAAACCTGATCTATATCATAAAAGAGAATGGTAGGTGTTCAACCATGTAGCAAACTCATTGTCGGCACATGCTATCATGATCTTACCAAGGTGATAGGAATATGTTTGTGTGGTGTAAGATCTTGCTGCTGGCCACATGCGCCCAAATTCATCTCCTCTGATTTTTTATCAGATTCGTTCACATATGTCCAAAGCACTCCCTCTCCTCAGCATGGGGGAAAAGAATCTTCGCATTTTCCAGCCCTTTACATGCATATGTGTGGATGGCCAAAGGTGATACATGCCATATGCATCTTTTAAGTTGCATCATGAACCATGTGCATGATGCCTCTGTCTCTGATTGGAACATTCCAATTGCAATAGGAAACATCCAGTTGTGTCCATCTAGAGTGTGCAGCCAACTGACCATTCCACTTTCCAGTCAGAAAAGAGGAGTCTATGCTCAAATACAGACGACACACCGCTTTGAATCCATCTATGCAAGGCTTTAAA
This sequence comes from Lolium perenne, assembly GCF_019359855.2. Lineage (NCBI taxonomy): Eukaryota > Viridiplantae > Streptophyta > Magnoliopsida > Poales > Poaceae > Lolium > Lolium perenne. Next base: position 230,026,354 of record NC_067250.2, read on the forward strand.
CACATAAAGAATTTGTTGAAATATACCTTGCCATCCTCTGTTACCTCGGTATCTATCTCAATCACACTTCCAGGTGACCTCTTCTCCACCTCTGCTTTAAAACTATACAACATCCTAAATGTATTTGCCCAGTCACCATACAATGATTTCATTGCCCTTTGTTTTTCCTTCCACACTGTGGTATATTTTAGAACAATGAGGTATTGCTTCTCCAAGTCAGCTTTAAGCCTCTTTGTTGTAGTCTTTGGTGACTTGGCTAAAATTGGAGTAGTCTTCTCTGTATCCCAAAGTTGTGATGTCATCTTTGAAACTCTCTGTGAACTGGTCATACATGTATGCTGGTGTGGGATTTGATTTACCCTTATTGTACTTCCATCACGTTGTCGTCTAGCAGATATGTACCATTTGCACAGATTGCCACCACCATCATAACCTTTGCACCGAGCATAAAATTTCTTGCAATCAGTCCACATAGTCTTGGCGTCAAACTCTTTTTTCACTGCATAGGTCTTGAAAGACATCCTAAACTCATACATATTAGGCCATGTCTTCCCCACTTCAATAATTGGGTTCTCTTTGTCATACAAAGACACCAACTCATTATCATCTGTTGATGGGTTCGTTGCATGGAAAACAAAAAAATTCTACCGTGAACATGAACAAAAACCAAGATCCAATCTAGGAAGAAGCAAGATCTAATCTATGAAGATCGAAGCAACAAGATGTATGTGAGGCTAACCCTCGAAGATTCCAAAGCCTACGAGATTAGATCTCGTTGTTGATGTACTCGATCGTCCTGTGCTGCAATCCGGCAGCACCTCCGTACTCGGTCGTGCGTACGGTGTCGATGAAGCCCATACTCTCCCCGTTCCAGCGGGCAGCGGAGGTGTGGTAGGTCCCCTCAGAATCCCAGCAGCACGACGTCGTGGTGGTGGTGGAGGAGGAGAAAAGTTGCAGGGCTTCGCCAAGCCGGAACAACACTATGGAGGAGAGAGGGGGCGGCCAGAGCTTGGTATGAAGGGTGGCTGCACGCCCTGCCCCCTCCCCTCTTTATATAGGGGGGAGGTCGGTTGGGGTGGCCCCCAAGCCCATCTAGGGCTAGGGCCTACGTCCAAGTGGGGGGAAGGGGATTTCTACCCCCCAAGTTGATCCCCCCTTAGGGTTTGGGGAGACCCTAAAGGGGTTGGCCGGCTGGGCCTTGAGGGGCATGTGCCCCTGGCCCATTAGGCTAGGGTGCAGCACCTTGGCCCATGCTAGCCCTCCTAGGGTCGTGGACCCACTGGTGGGACCCCCGGAACCTTCTAGAACCTTCCCGGCCTTTCACCGGAAAAATCCCGAATTTTCCGAAACCTAGAAATCAACTTTCCTGAGATGAATATTATTCTCCGGACCATTTCGGACCTCCTCGTGATGTCATGGATCCCATCCGCGACTCTGAACAAACTTCGGTCTCCATCTCATATTCCGAATCTACTATGCAACATCGAACCTTAAGCGCGTCACCCTACGGTTCGTGAACTATGCGGACATGATCGAGACTCCTCTCCAATCAATAAGCAATAGCAGGACCTGGAGATCCATAATGGAACCCACACATTCAGCGATAACTCAGTAATCGATTGAACCATTAACATACGATACCAATTCTCTTTGTCGCACGATACTTTACTTGTCCGAGGTTTGATCATCGGTATCTCCATACCTAGTTCAACCTCGTTACCGACAAGTACTCTTTACTCGTACTGTGGTATGCCATCTCTTGTGACATAGTCACATGCTTTGCAAGCTAATTAGACGACATTCCACCAAGAGGGCCCAGAGTATATCTATCCGTTATCGGGATGGACAAATCCCACTCTTGATCCATATGCCTCAACTCATACTTTCCGAATACTTAATCCCATCTTTATAACCACCCATTTACGCAGTGACATTTGATGTAATCAAAGTACCCTTCCGGTATAAGCGATTTACATGATCTCATGGTCAAAGGACTAGGTTACTATTTATCGAAAGCTTATAGCAAGATGAACTTAATGACTTGATCTCTTGCTATGCTTATTTGGGTGTATGTCCATTATATCATTCATCCAATGACATAACCTTGTTATTAACAACATCCAATGTTCATGATCAGGAAACCATGATCATCTATTAATCAAGAAGCTAGTTTTGCGAGAGGCTTACTAGGGACTCTGGTTGTTTACCCAACACACATGTATTAACTTTTCCAGTTAATACAATTATAGCATGGGGTGTAAACATTTATCATGAACACTAAGACATAACAATAACTAATTTATTATTGCCTCTCGGACATATCTCCAACAGTCTCCCACTTGCACTAGAGTCAATAATCTAGTTTACATTTGTATAGATATAACACCTTAGCCTTCTGGTGCTTATCATGTTTTGCTCACGGGAGAGGTTTCAGCCAACGAATCTGACACGCTCAGAAACGTATGTATTTTGCAATTCATTTGCATCTCAACGCATCACTCATTTTCCAAATGAGTCGGCATTATGTTCAATCTTCTGGTGGAACCTTAATTCCGCGGTCTGAAATATGTCACTAATATTGTCACACACAATATAGCTTCAAAGTTCTGACACTATCGGAACTACACCAAGTTCTCAAAGAACTCCTCGACTCAAACACTCTCGGTCAGTGTCAAAACAATGACATACTCTGCCTTCGTGTGTAGAATCCGTCACAATATTTAGAACTAATCTAAATCTAGCATAGACTTCTTCAAACTCATCGTGCTACCTTTTAAGGAAACACTTAGCCTAATTGAGATTGAAATTTATTTTTATATGTGACCAAACTAATATCGGTGCAACACCATACATCGATTTGTTTGTCATTACCTCATACAAAACTATATATCCTTGGTTCTTCTAAAGCACTCAGGGATATTCTTACTGTTGTCCAATGATCATTACACGAATCATTCTGGTATATGCTACTAACACTTTAGAGCACAGGACATCTGATTTTGTACATATTATTCGTGATCTAAAATCACTCATGTGTTTTTACTCATTGAGTGTCAGATACACTCAAGTCTTGTTAAACCTTCACATGGAAAAGAACACCTTCTTAATATTTTCATATTGAACTACTTCAATATTCATTCTATGTACTTGGACTTATACTTATTATGTGTTTCAATCAATCTTCATAGATCTTGACGCTAAATATGTTTCAGTCCATATCTTTTCATTGAAGTTAATTCTCAATGAAACCTTTTATTCACATCAAGTACATAATTACATCATTTATAATCAATGATATGTCATCCACATATAATATTATAACTATGTCTCAGCGCTCCCACTTAATTTCTTGCAAATGCAAGCATCTTCATCGTTTCTGATGAAATCAAAACTCTTTGATTATTTCATCTGGTGAAGATTCCAGCTCCGTGATACTTACTTTATCCAGTGAAGTTTGTATACCTATCTAGTATTCCACGGACTAGAAAAACTCTTGGTTTGTATCTAGTATACATCCTTTATACACACTTCTAGTAAGGAATGTATTTATGCCATCCTACTATCATATATCATAAAAGAAATATGTAGCGATTACTAGAATAATCCACATAGACTATAAGCATCGCTACGGAAGATCTAATCTTATCGTAGTCAACTCTTTCAACTTTGTCGTAAACAACTTTTCGCAAGTCGAGCTTCTTCAAGGAGATTGCATCCAGGTCCATCAATTTTATAGATCCATTTACTTTCAAAAATTATTCACCTATCTTGGATTTCATGGCACTTAGCCATTTTAACGGATTCAGGGCCCATCATAACTTCTTTGTATGTAGTTGGTTTATCATTGTTCAAACTCAATCCTTTGTCCATAAATCATTTATTTGATCACAAAGTAAACCACATCTACAAGGTTCAATAGGTACTTTGGTCTACATGACTACAACACTTTGTAGACATGGGAGCCATGATCGTCGTGGCCGCTTCCGGAACCATTTCCGACGCTGCGCTACTCTGATCATCATGCTCAGGTTCATAAACCTTATCAAGTTCCATTGTCCTCCCACTCAAATACTTCGTTAGAAACAATTTTTTGGAAATAAGTAAGAAACATCGACAAACACTTTTGTCTTTGACTTCATAATGGAAAGAATTCCCAATTAATTCTCCGGGATAATCAACAAAGACATTCATCCGATTTTGGTTGTAAACTTATTTACTTATGCTACGCATACCAAAATTTAAGAAAATACTATTAGGGTTTATACCCATGCCATAACTCGTATGGTGTCATTTCAACGGATTATGATGATGCTCTATTTAGTGTAAAAGCGGTAGTCTCTAAAGCATAATCCATAAAAATATAATGGCGTCATTTTATTGTATCTCATCATTAACCCAACAAGGTTTGGATACGTCTCTCGGATACTCCATCATCACTATGATACTCCAAGAAACGTGAGTTGTAGAACACTTTCATAACTCTCTTAGATGTTCGCTAAAACTTGTAATTCAAATATTTCCACCATGATCCAATCATAGATATTTGACTTTTCTATTACGATGATTTCCACTTCATGCTGAAATCTATTTGAATCTATTTAAATGTTTCAAACTTCTTCCTTATTGAATATATCCTTGTATATACACTCAATTCATTGTTGGAAGTTTTCATCAAGTAGAGGAATCTTCCGCACACAACTATGCCTAAGAACCATATACATCATCATGTATGTTTTCACTAACCTAGTTAACCATTCAACTCTTGGCCTATGAACGGTATTTCAGTCATTTTCTTTAGAAGAGATTTTGCAAGCGCCGAACGATTCAAAAATCGAATGACTACAAAAATCCATTTTCATGGAGTTTCTTCATGCGTTCCTTTCTAACATGATCTAAATGGCGGTTCCACAAATAAGTGGAATTCACATCATTTGCCTTATGGAATTTTAGCGTCAGTGTTATGCATGTGTGTTTCACCATAAAGACTTATAATAACTTATCCATCGTACATGGAATACTGTCATAATTCGAACAACTCATTGTTTTCATTTGACCAGAACAAAATAACAATTATAAGGTTCTTTATTATAATTTTGAAGGGCTAGGTAGAATGCCAATGACGAACATAATAACTCTTTATTTTTGTTCCAAATTTGCATTATCACCATATTCCTTGTCAGTCATTTAGGCCATAATATTTTTTATTGCGTTGTGTTGTATGACATTTCATACCAACCAATATGGTACATATACCCAAAATTTCATTATGTGACCAAACCAAGAATACATTCATAACATGTATATCATCTATATACACCTGATCTAGACTTTCTATTCTTTTCTTTCTTTCTGCCAATTTTTTTTGTAGTTTCTCTTTTGGCTTTCCTCATTTTTCAGAAAACACTTCAACATCAATAACTTCTAGGTTTGTTGGTCAAATACCAATAACCTTGAGGTTCTTACTTTGAAGTTGATCATCACATGACAAGTGTTCCGGATTTCAGTATTAGTAACCTTTTAATGTGATGAACAATTTAACTCATAATTTTTATCCATCAAATCATGACGTCTTTCCGAGACCATGTCTGTACATGCTAGGCTCGTAAAGTTTAACCTCAGTATTCGCATGTGCAAATCTGGCTTGCACCCGTTGTATGCACACGTAGAATCTATAACACCCGATCATCACGTGATACTTCGAAACGACGAGTCTTAGCAACGGTGCATACTAAGGACGATCACTTTATGGATATGCGAATATCATTAGTGCCCAACTAGTTGGAGGATCGGGACGCCTAGCGTCTTCAACCTTCGTACATTCCCATAAAACTTATGAGTTTATGTAGTCTCACTAGATTATATTCTATCATCTTGCAATAAGGTCTTAGATATCACATATATCTCATACCCCGCTTATTTCTGAAAACAAAATTTTCAGCTCCTTACTTTTCAAATGGATTTGAACTTCAAGTTTTACGGAGACAAGATGATTTTAGGTACTAATTGAAACCATTGCTCTTTGAATCAACAATGTGAGGTTTACCAAAAGTTTGCAGTAGGACTTTAATCATTTCTTGATTATTTAACAATACGGTACTAGTTCGTAAAGTTGCTTGTCAGACTTAATAGTGTTTCTATCTCAATTACAAGACTAGCGCATGGTAGAAAACGGATGCCAATTCTACAAATTAATTCAAAATACTATTCAGACTATGTTCATGATAATTAGTACAAGTTTTAATCTAATTACTAATGAACTCCCACTTAATACAACATCCCTCATAGTTGTTTAGTGGTACATGATCCATCTCACTACACCAAGTCCGATCATCACGTGAGGTGATGTAGCTTTAATAGTGAACATCAACATATTGATCATATCATCCATATGACTGGTGTTCAACCTTTCGGTTTCCTGTGTTCCGAGGAAATGTCTGTACATTCTAGGCTCGTCAAGCAAACCCAAGTATTTTCGCGTGTGCAACATGGCTTACACCCGTTGTATGTGAACGTAGAATCTCACATCTGATCATCACGAGATGCTTCAAAACGACGAACTTTAGCAACGGTGCATACGAGGGGAGAACACTTTATTATCTTGATATTAATGTGAGGGATCATCTTATAATGGAACCGTCGCGATCTAAGAAAGGTAAGATGCATAAAGGATTAACACCACATGTGATGTAGCCCGACCTTCGGTCTTCGCCACATCATGTGCTTCATCGCCAAGACGGCACGCTAAGGTGAATCTTCTCCTTTACGCGTGCCTCGAATCGCCTATTTGGGACGATATACTACTTCATACTCCGTCATACCTTGATGATAGGAACTCGACGACAAGTACGGAGGGAAGGGAGGATGCCATGGAGACCCGAGGACGCAAGGCCGATGTCACGGAAGCATGGAAGAGAAGGAGAAAGAGGAGCTGGACGCTCCAGGCCGGAACTTCCGCCCAACATCGCCGGAACTTCCGCCGTATGCTTGTCAAGACTGAAGATGCTCGCACAGCAGAGCTACGGCCGGAACTTCCGCCCCTGATGGCCGGAACTTCCGCCCAGGACCGGAACTTCTGCCCAGAACGGCCGGAACTTCCGCCCCATCGAACCTCAGCCAGATCTCAGCCCCCTTTGGCTTGTAACTTACCCCTTCATCCCCTTGCCTATAAATAGACACCTACCCCCACCTTCATGAGGGAGAGATGATGTTTAGATGAATTGGCTTATGCCTCTATTATCCCCTAGTGGATTTGGGAAACCCCCACCTTAGATTAACCATCTATTGTATCCCTCCTTATCCGGATCTTTTTCCATTCTAGTAATTCTATCAATTGAGAATCTCTTGCTTTGCAACTCTATTCTTAGTTGGTCTTTTACTCTTTGGGAATTCTATTTGGATTTGTCGATCTTTTGCAAGAGATTCTACCTTTGGTCTTTCTCTCGCGATTCTATCGGTTGGTGGTTCGGGCCAACGAGGATAACCGATTGTGTGTGTGCGTGTGTTTGTATCGTGTTCTTCGCGTTCATCCACTTCCCCGCGAATCCCCCTCCGCAATCACACTCACCCGGGTCAAACCGTGAAGATTGGGCACACCCTCGGGCTTAGCCCGCATCATATGGTATCAGAGCAAAGGTTGCCACGGATTTGACCCTCCGATTCCACCAATTTCGCCCAAAAATTTCCCCAAAAAATTTTCCCCAAAAAATAGCTCGAAATTGGATCTCTGGATTTGTTGAGTTGTTTGTGGTTTTGGTCCACAGATCTTGTGTTATTGGTGTTGATCTATCATTTCCCCAATTTTCACCGGCCAATTCCATCAATTTCCCCCGAAATCCAGTGATTTGTCCCGCAGTTTTCGCCCCGTGTTCGTGCTGTTCTTCGATCCAGATCTCAGATCTAAAATTTTGTGTATTTCCAGTAGTACCGGCCACTACAACCGGAACTTCCGCTCGCGTTAGATTTTTCCAAATTGCTGGTCAACCACCTACTTCCTCCGCTGCATCCGCCCAGCTCCACCTCGCCTCCGCTCGCCTCGCGCGTCGCCACGACCACCAGGCCCACTCGCTCGCCAGCAAACGCCCAGGCCACGCCCCGCCTGGCCCACCCCCGGCCGCCACCCAGCGCTACGCCCAGCCGCAGCACCACCGAGCCGCACCCACTGCAGCGATTTCCGCTCGCCCCCTGCATCGCTGCGCGCAACCGCTCGCCCCACCCACCAGCTCGCCTCCAGGCCCCGTCGCCACCTTGGCCCATACGCGCGCGCGCATCAGCCCAAGCAGCAACACACCCAGGCAACCACCGCGCCCCAGGCCCTTGCCCGCTCGCTCGCGCCGCCAACGCTCGCCTCCTGCCGGGCCCGCCTCACGCTGCTCCACTATCCACCTGACCCACCAGCGCACGCACACGCCACGCCAACCGCCAGACTCCGCCTCGATCCGCTCGCACGCAAAGCAAAAGCAGCAGTTCGCCCACGCCTCTGCTTCACGGCCGCACGCGCCCCAAGCAACGCCCCAGCTCGATTTTCGCCAGCTTCCGCGCACAGTTCACAGCAAAAATCGATTCAGCGCAGAAAATTTTTCAAGACCGGAAGTTCCGGCCAAACATAGCGGTACTTCCGCCCCAGCGGTACTTCCGCCCAACTTCCGCCCAACTTCCGGAATTGCACATTTTCTTCGCAGTAACCCCTGGATACACGCTGTTTATTTCCGGAACTTGACCGGAAGTTCCGCCCGGACCAGTTTTTGACCCAAATTTTCACCAACTTTTGACCCCAGCTTTGACCCAACTTTGACCCAACTTTTGACAACTTTCCGGAGCCGTTTGACCTCAAATTTTGACCACTTCGATCGCTCGTTTTGACCCAACTTTTCGGGCATTGACTTTTGTGTTCGGTTTCCGATTTGGAGTGCATTGGTTGTCTATTTCGCTTCCGCGCCTACACCAACACCGCGACGACACCTTTGGCACCCCGGATTTCGGCGCAACTTCGACACCATCATCGACACCACCTCGATCATCGCAAGTTTGTGTGCTTGACACCGCCTAACATCAATAGGTATAACTTGCCCCACCCTTGTAACCTCGTTTCTTTCTTTGTGTACCTATCCCATTGAGAGTGGCTTTCCGAGTGTTGTGAAGCATTGCACAAGTGTCACGACCGTGAGAGGGTGTGTGTGCGTTGTGTTGAGCAAAGCTCCGAAGCAAGCTCGGTGAGAAAGATACACAAAAGAAGAAAAGTGTGACATATACGTAGAGAAAAATAAAGCTTCTAAGCATAGAGAAAAAAAAAGTGAAAAAAAAGAGAAATAGAAAAATAGTGTGTGTCCACCGATACAAAAGAGTACAAAGCTTGTAAGCACTAAGAGAGAAAAGAGAAGAGTGGCATTTGTGCAAATCTTGTTGCTTCTATCTTATGCAACCAAGCTACGGTCTCTCTTGTGTTGGCGTGACACCGAGCTAATAGTCTTCGTTAGGACCATCTTTGTTACTTGCTCACTTCCTTGGTCGCGCTAACCCCATTGTTCTTCCTTGTGTGTGTTTCCGTGTTTCCTTGACATAGATCACCGCTTTTGACATTTGACTTTGGATCTTACCCACATTTGACAATAGACATTTTCTTTGGTTCTTTTCGTTTGCTATCCACTTCCTCACCTACCACCATATAGAGTTCTTAGCCTTTTGCGTGTGCTTTGAGTGTGTGTGTGAGTACATATCGGTTATTCTCTAACTTGAACCATTTTCTCGATTTTGTTGCGAGTCTTGACCTCTTGGTAGTTCTCCTTCCACCATACATACACCCTTCCTAGTGAGAGCCACCCAAAATGACACCACAAGAACAAGCCGAGATGAGAGCCTACTTTGCCAACTTAGATGATCAAATAGCCAAGATGACCACCCAAGATAAAGCCGAGTGCAAATCCTACTTCAAACACCTTGAGAGCAAGAGTGACACACCACATGAGTTGAGTGAAGATGCTTTGATTTCTAACAACTTAACCTCTACTCCTCTTGTGTTGTCTTCCTCTTTGCTAGGTTGCTCGGACATCGACGATGTCATTGCCATGGAGATGAGGGACTCCACTATATGTGAGATGAGCGACTCCACTATACGTGAGATAAGCGACTCCACTATACGTGAGATGAGCGACTCCACTATATGTGAGATGAGTGCATCCACTATATGTGAGCTTGAGTGCATACACTTCGAGAGCATGAGTGATACACCGAGTGAGATGAGAGTGGTAGTTGATAGGTCATGTGAGGCCATTTCGAATTCTAACAACTTACCCTCTACCTCTAGTGTGTTTCCTCATGTCTCATTAGGTCCCATGGATGACGAGTTCCTGATCATGGAGAAGATGTACATGGTGCATGAAGATGATGCTATCACACCATGCTTGATTGAAGATGAACATGGAGGCCATATGGAGCCTACCACTTCCACAACACCTACCTCATATGAGCGGGACTACAAAGGTACTTATATGGGTGTTGATGATGCCATGATCCCACTAGTGGACATGATGACTTATGAATGCATGCATGATCTTGATGATACAATTGCTATGTCATATGCTTCTTTCATTTTCCCATGTGATGCTTTGCTTGATAACATTGTTGATCATGTGGAATTAGTTGCTTGTGACAATATGGTCATGCCATGCTATGAGAGTTTCACTTTCTCTCCTATTGCTTGCAATATGTCGAACAATTGCTCTTTCCCATGTATTGCTTGCAATGATAATGATAATGATGGTTGTGTTGTGACAACCTTGCCGAACAATTGCTCTTTCCATAGGTTTGTCGACAACAATGATAACATGTTGAACATGTTTTGTGCAAAATGCTTACAATACTCTCCCATTAGTGCAACCAAAATGTTGAATACTTTCTCTTTCCAATGCTTGGTTTGCAATGATGTTAATATGCTTGTAAATGAGATTGCCCCCATAGCTCTCTCAAATTTTGGAGACTTTGCATATATCCATGTTGAGCATGTTCCCATGTTTACACCGCATATTCACCATATCTATTATGATGCTTTGCTTAACGCTAATGGTGATGTGCAAAAGAAATGGACCATCATGATGGATGATGTGTTCATATACCATGCACACACGTTCTTTGCTTTGCCTATTGTGTGTGTAGGTACAAGAATGCCAATGTCAACCTCGATTGAGCACGAGTTGACAAAGAGAGCTCTTGAGAGCATAATACAAGTGAGTTCAAGATCGAACCCGGCTCTAATACCTTTCCCATGCTTTGCATTGAACATGCCGAACAATTTCTCTTTCTTATGGTTCTTTTGCAAGCATGATGATGTGATTCTTACCGTGGGTGTTGCCTCAAACAAGTTGACCAATTCCTCTTTTATTTGGTTTGTTGGCACGCACGGTTGTGCAAATTTCTACTTGGTGAACTTTTTGGATGATATGTTGTGTGTTGCACCAAATATGAGGACCAATTTCTCTTTCCAATGGTTTGTGTGCACACATGTTGATGATATTTTGGACACTCTTCCGTATGTGTTTGTGCCAAATTCTCCTCTTGTTGCGTCAAGGATGTTGAACAATTTCTCTTTCCGATGCCTTGAGTGCAACAATGCACATGAGTTTCTACATGAGATGGACATCATAGTCGTCTCACATCTTGGAGTTTTTGTGTTCCCGCATTTGGAAGATGTTCATACGGAGTTCTTACACATTGACCTTGCACATGCCTTATTCTTGATAAATTTGTGTTGTGCTAACGGTGTTGTGAACATGAATGGACATGTCGTTGATGATATGCTCCCCTATCACACACACATATACTTTGCTTGGTCTTTGTTGTGTGAAGGTACACGTGACTTGTGGATGAGCGTCAATGAGTGGTTCCGCCCACATACTTCGATGACCCAAGATCTATCGATGAGAGCACACCGACATTATGCAAAGGTGACCTCCTTCTACTTACGCTCTCTTGCTAAACCCGTGGAACATTGGCTATGCTTTGAGTGTTGTTTGGCTTTTCTTGTGCTATTCATAGGGCTCTTGACAAGCGAAGCGACATTCAAGTGTGGTTGTCATCTACCTCCTATACAAGTTCATGAAGAGCTATCGTCGAGGACGACTCTTTTTCAAGTGGGGGGAGATGATGTAGCCCGACCTTCGGTCTTCGCCACATCATGTGCTTCATCGCCAAGACGGCACGCTAAGGTGAATCTTCTCCTTTACGCGTGCCTCGAATCGCCTATTTGGGACGATATACTACTTCATACTCCGTCATACCTTGATGATAGGAACTCGACGACAAGTACGGAGGGAAGGGAGGATGCCATGGAGACCCGAGGACGCAAGGCCGATGTCACGGAAGCATGGAAGAGAAGGAGAAAGAGGAGCTGGACGCTCCAGGCCGGAACTTCCGCCCAACATCGCCGGAACTTCCGCCCAGATGCTGTCAAGACTGAAGATGCTCGCACAGCAGAGCTACGGCCGGAACTTCCGCCCCTGATGGCCGGAACTTCCGCCCAGGACCGGAACTTCCGCCCAGAATGGCCGGAACTTCCGCCCCATCGAACCTCAGCCAGATCTCAGCCCCCTTTGGCTTGTAACTTACCCCTTCATCCCCTTGCCTATAAATAGACACCTACCCCCACCTTCATGAGGGAGAGATGATGTTTAGATGAATTGGCTTATGCCTCTATTATCCCCTAGTGGATTTGGGAAACCCCCACCTTAGATTAACCATCTATTGTATCCCTCCTTATCCGGATCTTTTTCCATTCTAGTAATTCTATCAATTGAGAATCTCTTGCTTTGCAACTCTATTCTTAGTTGGTCTTTTACTCTTTGGGAATTCTATTTGGATTTGTCGATCTTTTGCAAGAGATTCTACCTTTGGTCTTTCTCTCGCGATTCTATCGGTTGGTGGTTCGGGCCAACGAGGATAACCGATTGTGTGTGTGCGTGTGTTTGTATCGTGTTCTTCGCGTTCATCCACTTCCCCGCGAATCCCCCTCCGCAATCACACTCACCCGGGTCAAACCGTGAAGATTGGGCACACCCTCGGGCTTAGCCCGCATCAACATGTAATTCAAAATTTGTGATATGATATGGCCTTTCTTCTTATGCTTTTGATCTCCATCTCCAAAGCACATGAGCATGATCTCCATCATCACCAGCATTGCACCAAGGTCCATGGCGTCGCTTCATGGTTGTCCATCACTTATAGCTATTATAACAACTACTTGAAAGAAAGCTATTACATGATGAATAGACACGCAGGTCTTAACAAATTTAAAGACAACCATTAGGCTCATGTCGGTTGCCATAATACAATAATGAACATCTCATACATCAAATATAATCATCATCACATCATGGCCATATCACATCACCAAACCCTGTAAAAACAAGTTAGACACCTCTAATTTGGTTTGCATATTTTACGTGGTTTAGGGTTTTCGAGTAAGATCCAATCTATCTACGAACATGAAACACAACGGTGATACTAGTGTTGTCAATAGAAAGAGTAAATTGAATCTTAACTATGATGAGAGAGACAAACACCCGCAAAGCCACTTATGCAATACAAGTTGCATGTCAAACGTGGAGCAAGTCTCATGAGACGCGGTCATGTAAAGTTAGCCCGGGCCGCTTCATCCCACCATCCCGCAAGATGCAAAGTACACATAACTAAAAACAACAAAAACATCAACGCCCACAAATCCATTATGTTCTACTCGTGCAATAGACCTATGCATAGACACGGCTCTGATACCACTGATGGGTTCGTTGCATGGAAAACAAAAAATTCTACCGTGAACATGAACAAAAACCAAGATCCAATCTAGGAAGAAGCAAAATCTAATCTATGAAGATTGAAGCAACAAGATGTATGTGAGACTAACCCTTGAAGATTCTAAAGCCTACGAGATTAGATCTCGTTGTTGATGTAGTCGATCGTCCTGTGCTGCAATCCGGTAGCACCTCCGTACTCGGTCGTGCGTATGGTGTCGATGAAGCCCATCCTCTCCCTGTTCCAGCGGGCAGCGGAGGTGTGGTAGATCCCCTTGGAATCCCAGCATCACGATGGCGTGGTGGTGGTGGTGGAGGAGAAAAGCTGCAGGGCTTCGCCAAGCCGGAACAACACTATGGAGGAGAGAGGGGGGCGGCCAGAGCTTGGTATGAAGGGGTGGCTGCGCCCCTGCCCCCTCCACTCTTTTTATAGGGGGATGTCGGTTGGGGTGGCCCCCTAAGCCCATCTAGGGCTAGGGCCGGCGGCCAAGTGGAGGGAAGGGGATTTCTTCCCCCCCCCCCCCCCCCAAGTTGATCCTCCCTTAGGGTTTGGGGAAACCCTAAAGGGGTTGGTCGGCTGGGCCTTGAGGGGCATGTGCACCTGGCCCATTAGGCTAGGGTGCATCCCCTCGGCCCATGCTAGCCCTCCTAGGGTCGTGGGACCACTGGTGGGACCCCCAGAACCTTCTAGGACCTTCCCGGTCCTTCACCGGAAAAATCCCGAATTTTTTCGAAACCTAGAAATCAACTTCCCTTATATGAATCGTATTCTCCGGACCATTCCGGAACTCCTCGTGATGTCCTGGATCCCATCCGAGACTCTGAACAAACTTCGGTCTCCATCTCATATTCTGAATCTACTATGCAACATCGAACCTTAAGCGCGTCACCCTACGGTTCGTGAACTATGCGGATATGATCGAGACTCCTCTCCGACTAATAACCAATAGCGGGACCTGGAGATCCATAATGGCTCCCACACATTCAGCGATAACTCAGTGATCGATTGAACCATTAACATACGATACCAATTCCCTTTGTCGCGCGATACTTTACTTGTCCGAGGTTCGATCATCGGTATCTCCATGCCTAGTTCAACCTCGTTAACGACAAGTACTCTTTACTCGTACCGTGGTATGTCATCTCTTGTGACCTAGTCACATGCTTTGCAAGCTAATTAGACGACATTCCACCGAGAGGGCTTAGAGTATATCTATCCGTCATCGGGATGGCCAAATCCCACTCTTGATCCATATGCCTCAACTCATACATTCCGAATACTTAATCCCATCTTTATAAACACCCATTTACGCAGTGGTGTTTGATGTAATCAAAGTACGCTTTCGGTATAAGTGATTTACATGATCTCATGGTCAAAGGACTAGGTTACTATGTATCAAAAACTTATAGCAAGATGAACTTAATGACTTGATCTCATGCTACGCTTATTTGGGTGTATGTCCATTATATCATTCATCCAATGACATAACCTTGTTATTAACAACATCCAATGTTCATGATCAGGAAACCATGATCATCTATTAATCAACAAGCTAGTTTTACGAGAGGCTTACTAGGGACTCTGGTTGTGTATACAACATACATGTATTAATGTTTCCGGTTAATACAATTATGGCATGGGGTGTAAACATTTATCATGAACACTAAGACATAACAATAACTATTTTATTATTGCCTCTCGGGCATATCTCCAACATCTGCATCATCCACATCATCTGCCGCCTCTCTCATCAGCTCGTCTTGATCCACATTTTCTGCATTTGTGTTACCATCAGCAGGAAAAGAATTGTCATATTTCTCCTTATCTCTGTAATCAACTGGAATTCCAAGCATTGTGACCATAACATTGTCAGATATTGGTGCAATGACCAAATCTGTACTTTCATTCAACTATATAACATTCCAATCAGCAACAACCTTTCTAGCCCCTGTTTCTTCACCTAGCACTGTCAGCTCAGTAACCATTGGCACAATTTGTTGTTGTGCAACCCACTGATGATCTATCATATGTGCAGCCATCTTTGATGGCACATAACCAACTTTGGAATCATGGTTCAAATCAACTAGCTCGGCATATATAGTTACTTCTTTGCTTGCCCAGCCTTCTTGTTGATCAATTTCATCAACCAGCTACTCTCCATCATCAATTCTAACATATTCACCAACCCAATTATCGTACCGTAGCAATGATACCTCCTGGTCTGGACCACAAGAAACCGTCTCCCCAATTCTCTGCACCAAATTCTGTACGGCCTTCTCCTCCATGCTCTGTAACTCTTGTGGATCAATTTCGAAACAATCTGCATCCAACAGCACTGTTGTATCTCTTCCAATATCTCTGACACTACCACCAGCAAGTCTGGCCTTACAAGGAAAGAAATCTACTTTAATTGTGAACCTACTGTCTCCTCCCCCATTTCAGTCAATGGCGGCATGTGAGCGTGCGTTGCAGAAGGGGGCAGGGGTGAGAGCTAATTCAACTACATGAGGTGGGTGAGCATTATTGATTTGAAGCATTGTCGTCTCGACTGTCGTCTCCTTCCTCCATCTCACTCAACCTCTCCAGCACAATTTACAATTCAAATCGGCGAAAATCGATTCGAGCATTAGGCCGGGTCACAGATCCATGAAATTGGGGCGAACAGGACAAGGGTTGCGAAATAACTCACCAGTGATAGCTCTGCCGCCGCTGCCGAGAACGCCTGAGAAGAGGCACAGGGGCGGCGCCGCTCGAGTCGAACACGGTCTAGCTAGGGACAAATGACTTGGTTCATTGACTAGGCCCCACCTCTCGGCGCACATAACCACCTGCCCTAACCTAATCTCGCCCTAAATTAACAGCCAGCCAAAGGTTTTAACCGACTATCGTGCCTGGCTATTGTGCTTCTCAAATACGTCGCACTTGAGCTATTATTGCGAAGGGAAATTCCACTCAGCTGTGTCGCGCAGGAGCTATTCACCCCCGGCAACGTCGTAGACCTGGTCGCCGTGGAAGTGTCGCACCGCGGTGATGAACCCGGCCACGTCGTTCGGCAGCGGGCGACCGCCGGTGACGACCTTGATCAGGTAGGCGACGTGGTACGCGCCAGCGTAGGTGACCCACGACAGGCCGTGCCAGTGGCCGTGCCAGTGGCCGATCAGGCCGGAAAAGCTCAGCAGCATGGCGCCCAGTCTACGGGTATCCACGCCGTGTTTCGTGAGCGTGTCGACATCGAGGTCGCGGCCGTCGAGGTTGGCGAGGGAGTTCGCGTCATGCGGGTCGGAGTGGCGGCGGAAATCGCAGAGGTTGAACTCCCAGGCTTGGATCCCGCCGTGGCGGTCGCAGACGGCGATATGCCCACCTGAAGCGGTTTGAGGGCGTCGACATTGGCCTTGACGAGGGCGTAGCGCTGCTCCGGGGTGAGGGCGTTGTGGTCCTTGCCGGGGTGGTGGACGATACCTGGGTAGTGCACGTCTACGGCGACGTAGCGGGCTCCCATCGTGAAACTGCGTAAGATGGAGGACTCTTGGTCGAAGTTCCATGCCCACACGGCCTGCACTGCGACAGATGAAAAAATAGTCTGAACCAGATCAACTGTACATGATCGGCGTTCCTCCTCCAGTTCTGACATTGATTAGTCCAGCAAGGTACTTCTGTTTCCGTGATTGTGCTGTGAACTTGTGAAAGAAGGTAATTTTGTCGATTCTTTGTCACAGTTGGAGCAGGGCTTTTGCATCGGGTTCATCATCACATTCGAGATTTGGCACTTGGAATGCTATTTTTATGTATTGATTTGGAAAGCACAGTAAGTTTCACAGTTCACAAATATTGTGAATACTTCTCACACATATAGAAATAATTTAAGTTAGAATGTGTCTAGATTTATTCAACCCCGTGTGATAAGTATTTAGAGCTGGAGGGAGTGCCAAAAGATTCATATTCCATCGGAATAGCCAACAAATCACACGGCTAACATGTTCCAATTTGTATTAACTTGCCATGTACAACACTACCCTTCTAGATTGATTCCTAGAACATCTTCACGGGCACCTCAAGAAAGGGGCAATAGCGCTGGATATAGTTTTTTTTCGGGGACACACATTGCCATCCTTTTGGGGGTGTCTACCCATGGGAGGCCCGTAAGAAATTTGGCATCATAAAATTTAAACAAACCAACAACATTTCATTCGAACTTTAAGGATTTAATATAAGCTTGCACTATTTAATATAAAGTTCAATAAAATTGAAATAAAACCCTAATCCAGGGGCCTGATCGAAGGCATTATAGTCTAGCTTACCATTGTAGCTGTCATTATAGCCCGTAATCGTTGTCGTTGTTTTTATTACAAAAGTATGAACAGAGGACGATGTCATTGACCTTGTTGCCTTCGAGATCGATGACCATGCCCATCTCCTACACAACCCATCGTTCAGCGTGCTCATGTGTCATTCGTAGAACAACATCTGTCGACAAGCACGTCCATTCCATCGCAGCTGCGCCTCCTCCTTCAACTTCTTTGACGGCCATTGCAGTGTGATCTTCTGCGTGGGGAGCTCGAGGAAAAGGTGCCCGGTGGTGGTGACATGGAGGCATCTTCTCTTTCTTCTAGAGGAGCGGTGGTGGCGGCCGAAAGGTGACAACTCTGGACTCCTTAGAAAACGATCTTGACGAAACTCCATCACGACGATCTTAACGAGTCTCCCGGTACCTCACCTTGGTACCACCTCTCCCATCAACGATCATCCACCTTCATCGCCTCGCCGACTACAGCACTCTAATATTTCTTCTGTGTCGCTCTGCCGAGCAACGATCACCCGCCGCTTCCGCTTCCCTAACGACGGCACACCGCTGTCTCCACCTGACCGCTCTGCTGAGTGACGGTCATCCACCCCGATGCGCTTTTAGGATTGCCTCCTCGAGTCAAACATGCATCCTCGACCTACTCTCTGATTACAATTGTTAGTTGTGCCCCTACCGCCATGCACACGTTACAAGAGGTAAGGATCCAAGCACAGAGCTTTGTCGATTTCAGCTGGCTTGACCTGCACATCCCCTACCTGAACCGAATCGACGAGCAGACACAAGCCACGAGAAAACATATGTTTTTCCTCTGCCCGTAGGCTTCATCGGTTTTTTTTTTTTTTGATTTTTTATTTATAGCACACAATAGGCGGCTGCTTGACATGGTACAAGGAAACCAAAAAAAAAAAAAAAAACACAAACCGGCTAGCACTAATCCTAGACTTGACACGAACTTGTACTAGACTCAGACTAGGGCATCGATCGATCGTTGGTGTGTGTGTCCGATCGAACTAGTGATGCAGGCCTTGAAGCAGGCCTCTGTATCTGCTGACCTTGCCTCGGAGCTCTCCGTCCTCCAAGCTCCTGAACACCTGCAGCGCGCGCACGCCGGCGGCAGCAGCGAGCCTCGGGCTATTCCAGGGCGGATGGAAGCCGAGGTGGGCGGCGATGCGCTCCAGCCCAACGGGCAACTTCGGGCACTCGGCGGCCATCCCCGCGACGTCGTAGACCTGGTCGCCGAGGAAGTGCCGCACCGCGCCGACGAACCCGGCCAAGTCGTTCGGGAGCGGGCAGCCACCGGTGACGATCTTGAGCAGGTACGCGACATGGTACGCACCGGTGTAGGTGACCCACGACAGGCCGCGCCAGGGCCCGATGAGGCCTGAGTAATTCAGCAGCATGGCGCCGAGGCTCCAGGAGTCGATGCCGTGGTTCGCGAACGTGTCCACGTCGAGGCCACGACCGGCGAGGTAGGCTAGGGAGTTCGCGTCGTGCGGATCAGAGTGGCGGCGGAAGTCCCGGAGGTTGAACTCCCAAGCTTCGCTCTTGCCGTCGCGGTCGCAGACGGCGATCCCGACCTGGAGCGGCTTGAGGGCGTCCACGTTGGCCTTGAGGATGGGGTAGCGCTTCTCGTCGGTGAGGGCGTCCTGGTCCTTGCCGGGATGGTGGACGAGGCCCGGGTAGTGCACGTTGACGGCGACGTACCGGGCGCCCTCGGCAAAGTGGCGGAGCCTGGCCGCCTCTTGGTGGAAGCTCCAGGCCCACACGGGGTGCACCAGGACGGGGACGTGTGGCGCCGGCATGGGGACGGGGTGGTCCGTGGTCTGCGGCGGAGGCACGCGGCAAGCCGGCGGCGGCGGAAACATCGAAAACATGACTCGACTGTGCGTTGCTGTTGTTTTGCTTTCGAAGATCTTCCGCTGCTATTGTGTCAACCTCTTCTGGAGTTCTGAGTATATATAGTACTCCGTAGTACTCTCTGAACAATTGTAGCGAGAATCGGACGTACACACGGTCCGGGTCGGATGGTAATCGGTGAGCAAATCGATTTCCATGGGAAATACGGAGTCGCACAAGACAGTATAGAATCAAGTATATATGTACTCCGTATGTGTTAGAACTCACTACGATGCCGTGTTTGGTTCAGATTAGAAGACTCGACTAACCGATTCGTTTTGGTGCCAGAAGAAACAGAGAGACGTGGCTTGTGGGCTCGTGTGGCGATCCATCGCATCGTTTCTGTTGGAATTTGTGGCTTTAATATTTTACCTATTTACTACCTTATTATACTTCTGAAATTAAAATAAAATATATTCATGAATAACACGGAACAATTGAACCGGAATTGTAGTTAAGAAAATATATTTAAGTAAGCTGGTACGGCTCTACTAGAACGGTATTACTAGAACGGTGTATATGCGTATGCTGCAATTATGTCCGGGATGAGTATAGTGTGGAATGTCAGGTTGTCGATAGAATTGGCTCTATGGATTGTTAAAGCATGTGAATTTAATTTTAAATTTAAACTCGATGCACGACTCACACATACATATTTAGAACCTAATTGGTTAACAGTTGGGCTCACTAGATGACTGTTAATGATTATGGTTGATTTAACAAGTTATTGAGTTCTATCTGAAAATAGATGAAAACTTCCGGAGTTTGGAGTCTATATAAAGATACTTAGAGCATCTCTAACAGACATTCTATAAAGCGATACGCTCGAAAAACCGCCTATTTAGCGCAAGAAGCGAAACCGGTGCTCCAGCAAACGCTGTAAAATCGTGCCTGGGGCAAAAAAATTTAGGCGCGCGGGATATTGCGGCATCGCGTGAGTCAAATTTGGTGCGCCGGCTCCAGCGCGCTGGAAAATGCGAGGCTGAGCGCAAAGAGCCACTACCGAGCTAAAACATCCACACGCTCGCGCCGCCACCCCACTCCATTTCCGCCAAGCTTGTCAGACGATCGAGCCCCGCTAAATAAGTCGCAACACGACTCCTGCCACGGCAGTTCCCCAGCGTCCTACGGCCACCTCGCGGCCGCCCGACGTTCACCGCCACCGACGGCTTGGATCGTTCGATTTTAGCGTGGCGCGGCGCCGACACTAGGCGCCACAAGGTGTTTGGTGAAACCATTGCAAGTTATGTATCACTGCCGACTTGCCGCTATTTTTCACGAGTGTTGTGCTAGTTCAAAGAATTTATTAGATGAATTCCGAATTATGTGGATGAGTTCCTCCTACCATTCTTCTGATGAAGAATGGGATCTTGAAGTAAAAAAGAAATATAGCTTTGGTATTGGCTATGGCCAAGATTGTGTGATCATTTACGCTTGTATGATACATCATGCACGCTTGTGTGATCATGCATAACATGATCATCGAAGATTAGAGTGGCCAAGATTTAGACTACTTCTGCTACGATTTAATGGGACGACCAGTGTGAGTGTATAGGAGAGAATAGAGGGTGGCCTGCTTCATTGTGTCATATCATTCAATTCGACAAACTGATGTGCATGATGATCTTGAAAAGGATCTTATCGAGGAGTGGTGGGCATGGAACGGCCGCCAAAACAATTAGTTTTATTTTTGTATGCTTGTTTTATTGTTGTAGGACTATCTGATGTATTGTTCAGAAACTATTTGTTGTATCGAGGAACTATTTATTTGTGTTGTAAAAATAACTAAACTATCTATTGTTGATTTTTTGTATGTGTTTGATATTTGTTGTTCTATGTTTGTGTATGTTTGGTGTTTGTGCTGCCGCGCGCTGCATTATATAGCGTCTGATTTGCTGCGCGCACCATTTTATAGTGCCCGGAAAAAGCTGAGCACAACCACGCGCCAACTGAACTGGCACTTTAAAATATTTTTACCGATAAAGCTATTAGTGTCGAGTGAGCTCATATTGGCTAAAGTGAAAAATATGAAAATGGTAGAGAAATTCGGCATGGTCCTCACAAAACCTCCATAGTACCTAACAAGTCAAGTCTTATGGCGGTCAGCGCTGGCCGCCCGATTTAGGTAGAAATTGGACTTCCCGCCCAACATACGAATTACGATCAACATGAAACGTGGCATCTGGCCCGTCCAACCATGTTCATCTCAGCATACCGTCCACTCGCATAGCAAAAATTTGCGCTATCACAAAATCATGGTAACAATTTTTCCAGGAAGGCATCAAAACAATGAAAAGAAGTCAAGCAATATTTTGAAAACACCAATGCATCCCAAATGATGTGACTGTTTAAAGATGATTCTCCACACAGGCAACAGCCCATACCAGAACACTTTTCTGTTTCTATCCCGCCACATCTCTCTCCAAGGAGACCAATAGGAGCAGCGACTGAATCATCTTTTTAACATGTTCAGAAGCCGTTTCACTAGCAACCGAACTCCAAACCTCATCAAATGTTGCTTTGTCGCCTCCAGAGGTTTGGGTTGAGGGAGGAACAGCCCTGCCATAATGATACCAGGCACCAGATACACAAGAGACAGGAAGACAAAGGACAGGAACAAATGGCAAGCAGACTCGAGCTCCCGGTTGCACATCTGACAAAAGTAGCAGTTTGGCAAGCTTCTGCGCAACAGCCGATCAGCACACTACAGACGGTTCTGAAGGAGCGAACCAAGAGAAGACCTTGCAGAGCAACAGAGCCCAGACCTGCCACATGAGCTTCTTCAAGGCAGAACCGCAATGGCCATCGAACTGCAGGTGGTAGGCGACTTAGCTGAGTAGCAATTTCAACTTCATGTTCCCTGAGCTGCAGAGAACTATCCGAACTGAGGCAACCTTTTCGGATTCACTCCACCTTGCATCTTTGTGCGAGCTAGGCCACGTCAAGTCCTTAGACTGTTTGATGTGATTAGTACTTTTTGTAATATTGGTCGAGTTTTGCCAGCCTGGTGGCTCGCCACTTACACTGTTAATGACGATGAAGAAGAGAAGGCTGTCATCAATCTAACTGTACATGCTCTACACAGTAGTATGATTGGTCAAATGAACAATAAGAAACTAAGCTCCAAAGTTGTTCATTGCTATAATTCAGGACAGCTTATTTGCAAATTTGTTCACAAACTGAATCACGAAGATATAAGGTTCAGTCTAAACACAGACCTCACTGGGAACTCAAAGATTGTACACTTCTCATGAAGGACGATATTCTATTCGGGTCCTTACTTATACCATCAGTAGAACATATTCCACTGCTAACATCCACGCCATTTGGTTTTAGAGCAGAAGCGGCTTGGCAAACATTATCCGCATGAAGGCCTCCTGCTAACAGCCAGCCATTCTTGCTTTTGGCTGGCGGCATTCGAAATTTCTCCCAGTTGAATCCTTTGCCACTGCAAACAGATACAGAACGATTTAAAATACCTATAAATTTCAGATCAATATATGTTTCCAGACAAAAATAATTACATAGTAATAATATTCGTGCGAACAAATGTAAAAGAAAAGGTAGGTTTGTGAGGAAGTATATCAGAGGAAGCAATATTCGTGCGTCCGTGTCCACACACACACTAGTACTTGCCTTGGGTCATGCACTTTGCAACAGAGCACACAAGTGTGTGTGCACTCTGTTTAAAGATTGACTCGATGATGTCTATCCTACGAACCAAACCCCCGCAGCCGCAGGACCGCTATTCGGACTACTAGACCCTCAGAGAATCCATTGTAAGAGAAATGCTGCTCTTCTTTGGTTGGTAATTGGTATGTTAAATAAGAGCTTCACTAGTCCCCATTGTTAACTAACTACAACAACAACAAACATTATGATAGCAACAGAATGAGCAACATTATGTACCTTCCACCCTCCGCACTATCCACCAAAAACCAGTCAATGGCATATTCTTCGCTGGGAGGAGAATTGATAAGTTTTCCATCCCCATCAGCATTCAAAACGTATACAATTCGGTTGTTCTTGGCAAGAGCAGGAAGTAGTGCTCGAGAGCTATCTCCATGAAGCTGTGTAAATGCAACAGATCAGTAAAGCTTAAGCACAAATGCCCATTGTAGGTCTACCAAGTAAAAAAGCTCTGGGAAAATGTACCTGAATTAGTTCAAGGTTGCATGAATCGGATAACCTTAAGATGGTCTCTTCGTCGTCATCGACAAACACACCAACAGGTTCAGCGCCGTAAGACTTTGCTACTCTAGATATTTCTTTGGCTTCTGACAGCTGGACAGATCGCTTGGAGTTGGGCCAAAGAATCATCCCGATAAGTTTAGCTCCAGCCTTTGCAGCACATTCTGCGTCTCTAGCAGATGTGATGCCACACATTTTGACTACGGGCTCGTTTCTTGCCGCATCCCCCGCACTGGAAGTTAAGGAAATGGAAGGGCTAGCTCGTTTGCTGGACGAATATTGCATTTTAACTAGAGACAACCTTGGACGCCCTGAACAAAGGAAATGAGGGTAAGAATTAAGCATAGTTGGGAATCATGGTGAGGCTGGGAGTTCTAGTTTCTACTGGTAAACCCCAAGAAGTGCCAAACTTGCAGTAACCAAAAAGCACCCGACAAAGCGGCCCGAATGGATGAACATAGAAGGGCCAGAAAAGACTCACCTTTGCACGAAGGAGTGGCCACCCGAAGCGGATGCTTGGTTGAGAACGCTGTCGACATGGCTGTTACAAAGCACAATAAAAAGGAACATGTAAGGTTTTGGGTCGCACAAACAGGGCACACAGCGAGTAGAACGCAGCGGCACAAGCATTTTATCGAACAGGTGCCGTGCAACCTGGGTGACTAGAAAAATCGACCGCTAACAATCGAACCTGAGGAGGAGGAGGAGGGGCCGCCGGGAGCGCCTGGTTGGGCAATCTGCAATCCAGATGCAAGCAGCTCTGCTCTGCGGTCCCTCGACGGCGTGGACAAGCGACGAGAAACGGAATTTAAACGAGGAATGAAGAAAGGAAAGCAGCAGCCCCCGTCCGGCCAGTAGTGCCGTACCGCCACCGTTGTGTCGCTCACCTACCGCTCACGTGGCTGAAATTGACTTATCAAAAAAAAAAAAACGTGCCTGAAATTGATCTCCACCAGTAAAAGAAATAATGTCCTCATTTCAAATTAACTGAAATTCTAATGAACCAAAAGGTAACTTCCAACTGAATTTGTAAAAATGTATCCATAATACCACATGAAATTATTTCTTTTACAATCATACTCCCTCCTGCCCATTTTATATTGTGCATAATTTTTCGTGCAAGTCAAACTGTGTAAACTTTGATCAAGATATAGATAATAATACAAAGATCTACCATGTCAAATGCATATAATATGAAAATATATTTCATAACAATTCTAAAAATATTATTATTTTATTGTATATGTTTATATTTTTATCAATATAGATGATTAAACTTTACTAAGTTTGACTATGACCAAAGCTTATATGCAACCTATTTTGGGCAGAAGAAAGTAATAAGATAATCTATTCGTCCCATCCAAATATAAGTCTTGTTAGACTAAAATAGCGTACCAAAACATATTATAGTTGGGAACAGAGTTAGTGTGTGATACTCTAGTCATGGGGGGACCTCTCTGACCCTCGCGTCGCTCGCATAGGGCAGCTCGGGCGACACCCTAGCCCTCCCCCCTCGCACCACCACCACTTACCCACACCCCTGCTCCCTCGCATCTCCCCGCCGATGGTAGGCCATTCCCATGTAGTGTCCCGGCAAATGGCGGGCTCTCATCTTCGAGCGAGTCTAGCAATGACGGGGCTTTCTCTTCCTCGCGTGGTAGAATCTCCAGCCGGAGCTTCGCGGCAGCCTTGGATGATGCAACTCATTTGACGGAGATGGACGCCAGGGCGGTGGACCCGAACTTCTTCGGTGACCTTGGCGATCGATGTGGCTGCAAGGGCAGCACGACGCCCGGTTCGGGGAACTTGGTACATCTCAGCCCCCCATCTTCGTGTGGTGCAGGTGGTCTTCGCGGTGCCCGCTGAGATCTCAGGTCTGTTGTTGGGAGTTGACAGATGGCGGCGTGGGGGCCTACCGATCTGCCCAATAAATTGAAGGATGCGATCCTTGGGTTCTTATGAAGCCAAGAGCCCAAGACAGTGTTCTGCTTGATGCCAACCCTCATTGATCTGGCCCATGCATACCTGGCCATGGGAAGCCCGACCCGGCCCGAATTTTCCGGGCTTGGGCCAGCCCGAGCATGTCTGTGGATCGGGTCTGGGTCGAAGATTTAGGCCCAGTGGTCGGGCCAGGCCTGGGTCTGAAAAATGTGTGAAATAGGGAAGCGTCCCGTCCTGAGGCCCGAGGCCCGACGGGCTTTTGTAGTGATGGGCCGAGCTTGGGCCTGAAAGTTTGGCTCGATGGTCGGGCCGGGCCTGGCCTGGGCCTGGGTTTTTTTTGCGTCGGGCTTTGTTAGGCCCGGCCCGAAGAATGCTCAGGTATAGGCTCATGACATGTTTCGGAAGGCTCCGCTGACGATCTCCTTTGGGCGTAGATTGCTGGATCGTATATGATTTCGTTGTGTGCATCCATATTTATAAGTGTGCGACTTCAGGAGGTAGTGATGTGAATATTCGTTGTCAGTTGCCATCATGGGACATGTCGGTTTTCGATTTCCATGGAGGAGACAATAGTGGAAAATATGGCAGCTAGGGTCTAAGGTCTAGTAATGATGGACTGAGTCTTCATGGAGAAGAGGACTTTTCTTTGTGTTTCTTGTATTGCAACAGTCGGCAAGCGGGCAGCAACATAGGTGGAGTACATAATCTTATCTTTCTAGGTGAAAATGTAAGGCCTGATCTTAATTGGTTGTGCATGACAATAGTATTATTGAAGGCATTGTTTTGAGAGAACGTATTTGCTCCAAGCTGAAAATTCAAAGTCCGATCTTAATTGATTGTGCATGACAATGTTCTTGTTAAAGGTAATATTTTGAGAGCGCGGACTCTAGGTGATATCTTGGGTGTTGCAGCAACAAGGTTTTGATCACTGTAGATGGATCTTTTATTTATTTTTTCCTTGTTTTTTAGTAGGAATGTGCGCATCCGTAACATTTTTCGAACACTTTGTTGTTGCAGAGAGGCGGGGAGTATTTGATATGTTCACAATATTAAAATACATTCCCTTTTCGGAAAAAATGTGATACTCCCACTATCCTAAAATATGTTGCATATAAATTTTAGTTAAAGTTAAACTTTACAATTTAGATCGACAATATAGCAAAAAGTGTTATTATCTATGATATAAAATGTATATAATATGAATTTATATTTCACTGTGATTTGAATATTATTGATTTCAAATTATAATTTTTTAATGTTTTATTATATAATTAATCAAACTTATAAAGTTTGATTTTTATTTTATTATATAATCAATCAAACTTTACAAAGTTTAACTTTTACGTAAAATTATGCGTTACGTAGATTGGAACAGAAGGAGTACGTGGTGTCCTACGCATATAACATTTTCTATTTCTCATGTGTCTCAGCTTCAAACAAGGAAGTGTAAGGGTATTTATGCCCTCAATATTTTTTTGGTGTTTGGTGAATACAAGGTTAGAGATTCCGTCAAGATCATCTACAAGTTTATTCCCCTCTCCCTTATGGTGTCGGCTCGTAAACCCAAAAGAAAGGGAAAAGATGAAATGAGGAACGGACTCGAAGCCGAAGTTCGGAGGAGTGCTTCACGATAGCCTGAGCTATGCTATGCGATGGTAGATCTTCTTTTTTCGGTTTTCTCTTAAGTATAGGACCCCGCTCTATTAAGAGGGGATCGAAGTTTTTATTTGACTACTTGGCTCAAATCATCTCCTCTCAATTTTCTATCAAATTTGCCATCTTTTCTCCGCCACATGGTCGCCACCATGGTTCACCTTTTGGTTCTTCTTTGTTCAAAATCCCAAAGATGGTGAAAGTTTGCTCAGTTTTTATCCAAAAGAGGCTCGAAATTTCCTCAGCTCTTCTTTCCAAAAGAAATCAAGGAAAAGTAGCAGAGAACAGCAAATCGGGTTGGTCTAACCAGGGCGCAGGCCGGTCAGACGGGCCGGCCCAGCTTTTTCCTTGGCCCAGCGCTTTCCAGAGAAATGGCCCGATATGACTGGCCCCACAGCCGGTCATACCGGCCAGCCCATCGCGCCTGGCATTCCTCCCGCACGCAAGCTGTCGCTGCGCTGCCTCGCATCCATCACGACGCCCACACGAGAGCTGCTCCCGCTCTGTATTTCCTCCGCTCGCCCGCTGGCCGCTGTGCCTCGGACTCCGGCTGCGCGTTCGGTTAATATGGTTAATTCGGTTCGGTTAATTCGGTTATACGGTAAATACAGTTTCAATACTTTGGTTAATACGGTTACGTATTAAAATACGGTACGGTTTCGGTAATAACCATTAAATTTCGGTTCGGTTTCGGTAATAACCAAATTAACCAAAGTTGACGCGAATTTTGAAATAAAAACTAACTTTTATGGTCATATATTTCATTTTTGTATTTTGTATGATGATACTAAAGATTTTGGAAAAGAGGGAAACAAGAAATAAAGAAATTTCGGACAAATAATAATATATATGTATTTTGTATGACCATACTAAAGGTTTTGCAAAAGAGGGATAGAAAAAACAAACAAAAAAATTGACCAAGATGAGGCATGCTGTATGTAGGATTTGAACTAGCAACCTATCGAGAGAACAACCAGGGAACAAACCAAAACGCTACAGGAACTAACGTGTAATTAACTCACTTTACGTGTTATATTAACGATCTGAGCGAAGTTATTCTGGCCTAGAGTGCGCGATTCTATGCTAGGCTAGACGTTCGGTTTCTTTCGGTTTAACCACGGTTTTTCGGTTAAAAACCGAATTAACCGAAGTTCTTTCGGTTTGATATTTTGCTAACTGAAACCTAACCATAAAACCATAAAAACTGAAATTCGGTTTCGGTTAGGTTTTTTTCGGTTCGGTTTTCATTTTCGGTTCGGTTATGTGCAGTCGGACCTCGGACCCCCCGCCCGTTGTCCCCTGGTTGGCCGGCCGTTGACCCTTATTCCTCTCCCATCACCAGGCCCGAGAGCAAGTTTAATAGTATAGCTAACATTTAGCTATAAAATTAGTCATAGTGGGAGTAACAAATAGTAGTGTCGTACTCTATGTTACTACTTTTATAGTAGTAATGCATAGTAACTTAGATGTAGTATCATGTATGAGTGTATTAATTAATTTTTAGACTCATTCTATTTTGAAAAGTGTGATGTTTGGGCATCCATAGTGCATGTATCTTAGATTGCTCATAGTGGAAGTAACATAGCTAGTAACATCACACATCTCAAGGTATTTTGGTGACATGACATGCTAATAAATGAAGAAAGAGAATGAGATGGTAACTAGCTATGTTACCATAACATCACACACCCCAAATCAAGATGAGTCTACAACATAATAAATGATACAATGCATGACACCACATATAAGTTACTACCCACTATGAAGGTAGTAACCTAGACTACTAACATGACATATGTTACTAGTCTAAGTTATTCCTCACTATGACCAGCCTTACTACTGTATCTAAAGCATTAACTGTCATTTTAGATACAACTCCTCCAGTGCGCACCGTATCTTAGGCTAGCCATAGTGCTAGTATCATAGCTAGTATCATGCATCCTAGCCCCACCAAAAATGCTGATGTGGCAGGTAATTATGGATGAGAGAGGAGATTAGAGTATCATAGGTGGATACTGTATCATAGCGCACATCACGAGAAAAGTTAGTATCAAATAAATCTTATACACAAATTTGTATTGGGATTCTACAAATCAATTAATATAGTAAAACTATGATACTAGTCTATGATACTATGCATTATGGATCTAATATCATAGAAAAGTATCATATACATGATACTACTATATGATACTATCCACTATGGCCAGCTTTAGTCTTGTATCTAAAAGAGCCTTAATCTAATATGCTTTGGGATTAATCATATAGCTTACCGTGTGGTCTACTGGTGGCAGTACAAATATCACTCCAGTTTGCAAAAGCTTGAACCAAACTACACTTGAACTACTAACTGAATATGGGGTCAAATTTATAACTTGTGCATATAAATATTTTGGTATATCTTCAATAAACCTTTTGATGCCTGCACATGGATTGACAAGATAAAAAAAAGTTAGAATCAGTCGCACAGAATGCAGAAACTACCTATTCAGCACCTCCTATTCCAGTAAAATTCGTACTACTACTGTTTACACTTGCCAAAAGAGCTAACAGTATCCCCAAAAAATCACCACATGATACCACTATCTGGTCGTTGTGAATTTGTGATCGGACTGTGAGCAATGCAGGGTTGTGGGTAGCAACAGTTTCGGCCGTAGCTGGGCGGCGAAGACGGAAGCATGGCGAAGGACCAGCAGATTCGTGGTTTCCACGACCATGGCTTCCAAGAGTGGATTATTATCGGACATGCAGATTCAGTCGAACTGGGGAAAGCCATAAACGCATGAACTGGGAAAAAACTCGATGAATTGAGCGGAGAGACAAGCTTGGATCTATATTACTTTCTGCCACAAGACGTCAAGTACCCCAAGAATCGATCTTGCCCAAAAGAGCGGGTACTAGCAAAGAACAGGGATCGATCCACTTCTAGCTCCCTCGTCGGCCACAAGAAAAGCCAGACCCTGATGAGGCTCGACATGACAAATACATCAACGGAAAGTATTTCAAGAAATTCGAACTATACTAAAAAAATATAGTAAATCACAGAGGCAGTCGCTCATCTTGCATGCCGAGAAGGTCAAATGAGTTATTTTCAGTTATGTGTAGATAATTATATTCTCATATGACAACCTAGATAACAAATGATTCTTCTAAGCACCCATGTTTACATGTATTACCTATATATTTGATTGTCTCAATTTGGTCATTTAATAATAAATGGAGGCGCCCGTTGACCAAAAAATGAGTTGCCCTTGTAAGAATATGGAACGGCAAGAAGAAAAATTGCAACAATCTGAAACTGATTATTATAAACTTTTACAGTGTTATACAGAGATGAGAAACAAAATCATTACTGCAAACGCTGAATTTTGATGGAGTCACCGTAACAAGTGGTACCATAATAGCTTATGTAGAGAATCATAAACTGGTTCTGACAACTGCATTACTATAAGATACCTACTTAACTAAGACTCATCAAAGAATCACAAAATAGATATTGTATACATGAATATTTGACACAGGAGTCTGCATACTTGGCATTTCTCGGCTGCAGCTCTGCAGATGAACTGCATACGCACGGCACACATAGCGTCCATCCTATCCAGAGAGAAACCAATGTCGACATGGATTCTGAGAAGAGGAAACCGCCGCCCGGAGAAGATAAGAGGGATTTTTTTTAAACAGGGGATGCGGTCTCGAAGGACCGCGAGCTTTCATTCATTAAGCGGTGGCAGCATAAATTACAAAGAGGGCCCTGCAGAATCTAGAAATTACAGTCAAACCCTTACATTTTGCACAAAGGACCTCGGAAAGAAAATTGGAAAAGCGATCAAGTCCAGCTCCTCCACCATCGCAGATGAGCACGACACAGGCAACCTCAACTCCGCCGGGGACGGAACCACTTGGGGAGGAGAGGCGGGAGCCCACTGCATCGTCGCTAAAAGGCCTCCGTAATGGCATTTGAGCCTGGAGGTTGAAGAAGTCCATCAAGCGCTGGCCGGTGATTCCCGTCGCCAACGCGAGAGGTGGGAGCGGTCGCCTTTCGACTCTGAAGAACGACGGTGAGATCACCGCCGTGATGCATCTCCCCATAGAAGCAAAGCTTCTCCCCTGCTCCTGCATCCGCTCGCCTCCATGACGAGGAAGAAGAAGGGGATCAATCCCTTGAGCAGCAGCAACAGATCTGCAAAGGATAAGCGAGCTTATTTGTGAAGACGTCGCTGGCGCTCCTGCTAGCAAGTCGCAGCTCCACGCCGCCACCACCAGGAAGAGCGTCGCCGACTGCCACCGCACGCCGCTCGGAGACGGTAGCGACAAAATCTCCATCTTCCCAAACGGCATCACGTCAGTCGCCAGACAGGGACAAAACGAGACCTAAACTACAAACCCTAGCTACTACTGTACAGGGGGAAGGGACCCTCACCCAAGCTCAACGCCGGCCGACGCCGGAGAAGAGGAGGGGGAGGAGCCTGCCGGCCCTGGAAAGAGATAACCAGACGGTGGGTGGGAGGGTGGGAGCGAGAGCAGGGAGAAAGAGTAGATAAGAGGGATTTGATCGCACGCAAGACGGGGAAAAAGGGCCGCACGGGATCGAGGGGCGCTTTGATTTGCATCGGTTACAACGCTAAGAGTCGTATCGTCAAGAGGATACGATGGTGCTCTCTCTCCTCCTTAATTATGCCTCCACATCAGCTCTGTAAATACGTGGCATAACTTAGATACGGTACAACGTGGAGCGTTGTGACCGCCCTTATGGTAGCATAGCTAGTTACCATAATCATCTTTTTCTTCATTTAATATCATGTCATGTTATCAATTTACCTAGTTGGCTATGCATGCAGCTCTATGTTACTAGATTAGTTACTCCCACTATGACTAGTCTAAGCCATGTGCCATGTCATCTATAGCTAACATAGAGCCAACATGTATAATAGTGAGCTATAAACATATACTACTTTATCAATGTATGACCCATGTTTCACTCTCACAAAGTGCTTAGGAGCACATGTTAGAGCTGACTCTTGCATGAGAGCCCACTCCTTTTCTCTCTCGTCCTCTCTCTCCACCAACTAAGCATGAATATATTATTTTAATCCTTATAGCCAGCTGACTAGGACTTATTGTACTTACTCTGATGCCCCTGCCCGCGCCGTGCTCGCCTCCCCGCTCGCCCTCCGGTTTTCCCCGCGCCTCGCTCGCACCGCTCGTGCGCCAATGTCGTTGCTGCTGCGCGCGTCGTCACACACTGCTCCCGCCCCGCGCGCGCTTTGCTGCATGCCGCTCGCTCGCATGTTGCCGCATGCTGCGTAGTTAGGTGGGCCGGTATAACCGGCCTATACCGGCCAGTTTCTTTGTTTCATTTGTTTCCAGCCATTTCGGCCCGGTTATACCGACCATGCTCTATTCTGCCCGAATAACACACAAAAACGACTACCTTGCCTATATATGGAAGGGGACGATCTCGTTTTTGTTCACATTGTCTATTCTTTGAGATCTGAATCAAGTTTCTTCTTCTCTAATACTCTCTTGAACTCCACTCCATAAATCCCTTGATCTAGAGAGATTCATCTAACGAAAGTGAGAGAGGATCCATTCATTTGAAAGATCTATTCCTCCTCTCTCATTCCACCAATCAAATTCATGATTTGAGTCTTGTTTCAAGTTTAACCTTCGGTCTTGTTACTCTTGAAGTTTGAGGACTCCTAGGCAGCGGTCGCCGGTGATTGCGGGAATAGTTTGTACGGGATTGGAGATCTCCCTAAGGTCTCCTTCTTCTACTTTGTGGAAGAAGCTCACGGAAAAGACGGTGAGCCTTCGTGGCATTCAGGGTCCTTCGTGGTAACCGCATCGCTCCAACGGTGACTAGCTTCCCCTAAAGGAAGTGAACATCGGGATAAAATCATCGTCTCCGCATCGTATATCACATCATATAGGTTGTTAATCTAGCATTGCTAGAGACCAATTTATTTATCCGCACCAAGCCTAAAACTGCTGAAAAAATGAGTAAAATGTTATATAACCTATTCACCCTCCTCCAGGTTACCCTCTCGATCCTTTCAGGAGGGCTAGTACATTTAGCTTTGAATATGAAATCCATGGATTACCTTTCGGTAGGGTACTCTGTACGTTTCTGAACAGAAGATATTTCGTTTGAACTCTTAAAATATCTTATAGTATTTAGTAATTTACTTGTCGGTGCTTTTGAATGTCTAGCTTTAAAATTACAGGAAGGTTGACCCTCCCAGTTTCTACAATCGTGTCTTCAAATGAGGGCCTAGTATTTTCGTTTCGAATTATCGCCATATGAAATATATGGATCCACCAATTGGTTCATTACTTTGCCCAGGAAAAACTACATTACCTAATATACTGTATTGACTGTTCATCCGAGATCACATGCAAATCTCACAGCACCGCATATTCTGTTGCCCTTTCTGCGTACTCTTTACAGCTACATACCTACATACATGCATACGCATCACAGCAAGATAATAAATAAATTAGTGGCTGTTGCATTCAGCAAGGCTTTCATTTAAGAACATCCACAACACAACATCAGATGTATCTACAAGGAACAGCAGTAGTAGAAACGTAGCATTCGAAAGCTTTTAGGGTCGCATATAGTCATATACAGTAGCTAGATACATGCACAGCACAAGGCAAAGAGCGATATCTTGTGATTACGGAACCACAAACGACCCAGCTGCATGCATGAGAAACAGCCTTCTAGGTGTCCTTCTTTGCCTTCGCTGGTCCCCTGGGTATCTTGCTAAGAACCTTGGTATCCAGCACCTCGTAGTGCTTGCGTGCTTCGGTATGGGCCTTCCCGGCAAAGTGATCCACCTTGTCCTGGTACTTGTCGTACAAGATCGGTATGGTGTGGATCATCAGGACAGCTGGGATCTCAAATGTATCAGTACACTAGCATTTTAACACCAAATTTTCGATAATGGTATGTGAGTTAAAAAAGATGCATTACCAACGTAGACCAGGGTGAGGAAGTCACAGCAGCTTCCTACTTCAGAGAGAACCCAGAGAGCAGCAATGACCTACAGAGCACAAGTTAACTGTTACACAACCCTCAATAAACAAACAAAGTAAAAAACATTGTGTAATTGTGATGGCAGAAGCGTACACCAAGAAACTTCTTCAGATCATGCCCCAGTGCAATCTCCCGAAACAAATGAAGGGCCCTGTTAACGTCGTTGCGCAATGCCCGTGCCACATTCACAGCAGCATCTTCTGATATCTGGATGACAGGAAAATCCGGCGGACTCCTGAAACATAACACTTGTTGTATGATGGAGGCAGTATCAACCAAAACACGGAAAAAAATAACAATATATCTCGCTCACTTCTTGATGAAAGTCATAGCTTTGGACCACAGAAACAAGACAGCCAGGACTCCAATCATCACATGGGATATCAGGGTTAAGAGGTGGTAATCAAGCACTTCAAACAAAATCCACAGGACAGTTGTGCCACCAATCACTACAGCAGTTGTCTTCTTGTCTTTCCATAAGAGTACGTCAGCAGCTGCACAAGATTGTACCAAAACAAACAAATAGAGCCAATCAGAATTGTCATAATGCAGCTATGACTTCATAATTTTGTTTATAATACTGCATGATGCAGTGTCCTCATCATAGATGGATCTGACTGCAGCTAAGTGTGGCTATAGCAAGTGAAGATACTTCACCTTTCTAATGCAAGAAGTATTTCATAAGACCTTGTAAGAGGTTATTAGTAATCAACAGCTTTTTCGCATATCTAGGAGTTTATGGATGTCTCCATCTATCACTTTGTGATCACCAAACAGAGCAAGATAAAAAAGAAAGAGCAGGCATGCGAAGTTTAGGTATGGGATTCTTGATTTCTCAATAATTTGAAGCTTAATTTTAATATAATTTGAAGCTATATTTCGGTGTCCTGTGCCTTGTGTGCTATCATGAATCTCTTTCATAATCCTGGGGTTGAAACTAACACCCTCATGTCTAATCCGGACCTTCCCTTAACTTCCAGAAAACGAACCACCCCCCCCCCCCCCCCCCCTAAATAACAAAGAAACGAGCTTAGCAAGAGAAAAGAGGATGCTTCTCCAAGGATCAGTTATACTTCTGCTAAAATCTAAGGTATATACTTCTAAGGATTCTCTATACAGCATATCAGACACCATTGATTAGATTGTAAAATTGCAAGAAGTTTTTTTAGGCAATAAGGTTCTAGAAGATAATAATGGACACTTAAGCAAAGTGGACCAAGAAGGTCCACAAGTCCATGTGCTTTTTTCCTTTTTGAAAGATGGCTCTCAATCGATGTGGATCTTGATAAAGTAGAATCAATAACACCTAAATTCAAGTGTGGATCCCAGTTAAAATATAATTGATGTTGCCACTTGCAAGAAGTCACCAACAAGAATCATTACGATTCTTCCAGGGTAACACATCACCTATATAAAACTGGATTACAAGCTGGTGATTCCAACAGGTAGGCTCAACTTTCTATTTCACAGTTACCATCATGATAACACCTACTAGTTCAACAAAAAAGCTGCATATAGCTTCAGATTGGAGAAAATTGCTTTCACATACCAATGAAGCTGCATATAGCTTAAGATTCTCTATTAAGAGTAGAAGATAAAACGAGAAGAGGTATGTGCCAACAGCTCGTGAAAGCAACACTTTGTTCAGCCCAGAAGGTAACAAGGAAACGTTCAGTGACAGCACGCCCCATTTATTGACAGAAGTGAGGTAAGTGCGTAGCTTATCTGAAGGCCGAGGCAACTCTAAAGCTAAAAGTCGACCAAAATATGCAGATATTATAGGCGGGTGCTTTCTTGGGGTAACGAAAGATGTCTCCCGATCTCATAAATTCAGACCCAGCGATGTAGACGGATTAAAGATTTTAATGGCTCCTGACCTCATAAATTCAGAACAATCGATGTAGACAGACTGAAGGTTTTAATGGCTCGCGGCCTCAGGCTAAGTTAAGCACCCAACCTCAAATTAGACAAGGACAGTTGTAGGTAATAGAAGAACTAAGGCGATGTTGTTAGAGCAGGCATCATCATGGACTAAAGAAACCAAAAGGAAGCAACCAAATTACCGATCTGGCAAATTGTTAGGTAAACAATTCCGAGCTGAACCACACCACACAGAAATAAATAAATAAATAGAAACCGCCCGCCTGTAGCACAAACTATTATTTGAACAACGAAACGAAATCCAGTAATAATAGTATCAACCAAAAATACTAACGAGAATATTAGCATGGTTTGATACTGCAAGGAAAAGAAAAAGTAGTGGAGAGTTCGTACCTTTACCGCCTCCAAGCACCTTATGCACGGAGGTGTCCTCCCCGAGCAGCTTGAACCCGCGGGACCTCACCGTCGTCTCCGGCGCAGACGCAGACGCAGGCGGCGCCGCCTTCTCCGGCGAGGCCTCGGCCACTTTTTCCGCGGTCGGCTCCACCGACGGCGGCGGTGCCAGGCCTCCCTCGGCGGGCGCTGCCGGGGTGGGCGGGGGCGCGGCGACGGTCTCCTCGGCTGGATCGGCCATGGATTGAGCGGAGCAACCGAAGCTACAGGAAAGCTAAACACGAATTCCCCTCTGCTCCTCTGCTCTCTCGTAAAGCGTGTAGTGTGTGTGTGTGTGGAAGTGTGCCTTGGCTGCCTCTTTTTGGTTGGGTGAAGGAGAGATGGGTGGAGATCTCTAGAATATGAGGAGAGTGGGACGGGCCGTCAGCCGCCGTCACGGCGCGCTGGCGCCTTTCGGTGGTGGAGCAGGTATGTGTACCCGGGAAAAGGCTCATGTAAACACCTTTTTGTAACTTATAAATGAAAATTCTGTGGCATACCAGGAAAAGCACTGAAATATTTTTAAAAATTATCAAAACCTCTTTGATTCAAAGAAATTCATACAAAAATCGGGGATTGCATTTCATGTGATTTTTGTGAGGGCCTTTTTGCGCAATTTCTGTATAAATTTATCGTAATATCCCAAGATTTGGGGTTACAAAAATAGAGAACACCAAAGTGTGCATTGCATTCATGCATAGAAAATCCGGAGAATTTTCGCGCGTTTGTTTAAAACTGTCAAAGGGGTCGAGGTTTCTCTTGCATCGGTGGAATTGAGTTAGTCATCGATGTGAGTGCGACAAATTTCGACATGACCTTTGTGAATTCTTTTGGTTGCGGGAGAAATAATTTGAATTGAGTTTGAAATATGAATTCAAACAAGAATTTGAATTCTAAACAATAATACTATAAAAAAATATTAAAGATAAAACATAATGTAAAATTTTGCAATGGATAAAGAATTTAATCTTTATTACATTTATCATTATACAATTAATTGAAAGTCCCATACAAGAAATCCAAATACAAATAATTCAATACCCTAAAATACAATAAATTACAAGTAAATAAAAGAAATCCTAAATCTAAATCTTCTCAATCTTTCTAGTCTTCTTTTCCTGTAAGATACAAAGAGAACAAAGGCAAACAGAAATAGCATTGGTTAATGTTATTATGTTACCATCACCAGGGTGAGGCATTTTAATTTTGGAACCCAGTGATACGTCTCCAACGTATCGATAATTTCTTATGTTCCATGCCACATTATTGATGTTATCTACATGTTTTATGCACACTTTATGTCATATTCGTGCATTTTTTGGAACTAACCTATTAACAAGATGCCGAAGTGCCAGTTGCTATTTTCATTGCTTTTGGTTTCGTAAATCCTAGTAACGAAATATTCTTTAATTGGACGAAATCAACGCCTGTGGTCCTATTTTGCCACGAAACTTCCAGAAGACCGAAGAGGAGACGAAGTGGGGCCACGAGGTGGCCACACCCTAGGGCGGCGCGGCCCCCCCCCCCTTGGCCGCGCGGCCCTGTGGTGTGGGCCCCTCGTACCGCCTCCTGACCTGCCCTTCCGCCTACTTAAAGCCTCCGTCGCGAAACCCCCAGTACCGAGAGCCACGATACGGAAAACCTTCCAGAGACGCCGCCGCCGCCAATCCCATCTCGGGGGATTCAGGAGATCGCCTCCGGCACCCTGCCGGAGAGGGGAATCATCTCCCGGAGGACTCTACGCCGCCATGGTCGCCTCCGGAGTGATGTGTGAGTAGTCTACCCCTGGACTATGGGTCCATAGCAGTAGCTAGATGGTTGTCTTCTCCCCATTGTGCTTAATTGTCGGATCTTGTGAGCTGCCTAACATGATCAAGATCATCTATCTGTAATTCTATATGTTGCGTTTGTTGGGATCCGATGAATAGAGAATACTTGTTATGTTGATTATCAAAGTTATGTCTATGTGTTGTTTATGATCTTGCATGCTCTCCGTTACTCGTAGATGCTCTGGCCAAGTAGATGCTTGTAACTCCAAGAGGGAGTATTTATGCTCGATAGTGGGTTCATGTCTCCGTGAATCTGGGGAAGTGACAGAAATCTCTAAGATTATAGATGTGCTGTTGCCACTAGGGATAAAACATTAGTGCTATGTTCGAGGATATAGTCACTGATTACATGACGCGCAATACTTAATGCAATTGTCTGTTGTTAGCAACTTAATACTTGAGGGGGTTCGGATGATAACCTGAAGGTGGACTTTTTAGGCATAGATGCATGCTGGATAGCGGTCTATGTACTTTGTCGTAATGCCCAATTAAATCTCACAATACTCATCATAATATGTATGTGCATGGTCATGCCCTCTTTATTTGTCAATTGTCCAACTGTAATTTGTTCACCCAACATGCTGTTTATCTTATGGGAGAGACACCTCTAGTGAACTGTGGACCCCGGTCCAATTCTCTATACTGAAATACAATCTACTGCAATACTGTTCTACTGTTCTCTGCAAACAATCATCATCCACACTATACATCTAATCCTTTGTTACAGCAAGCCGGTGAGATTGACAACCTCACTGTTTCGTTGGGGCAAAGTACTTTGGTTGTGTTGTGCAGGTTCCACGTTGGCGCCGGAATCCCTGGTGTTGCGCCGCACTACATCCCGCCGCCATCAACCTTCAACGTGCTTCTTGGCTCCTACTGGTTCGATAAACCTTGGTTTCATACTGAGGAAAAACTTGCCGCTGTACGCATCACACCTTCCTCTTGGGGTTCCCAACGGACGCGTGTTGTACGCGTATCAAGCTCTTTTTCTGGCGCCGTTGCCGGGGAGATCAAGACACGCTGCAAGGGGAGTCTCCACTTCTCAATCTCTTTACTTTGTTTTTGTCTTGCTTAGTTTTATTTACTACTTTGTTTGCTGCACTAAATCAAAATACAAAAAAATTAGTTGCTAGTTTTACTTTATTTGCTATCTTGTTTGCTATATCAAAAACACAAAAAAATTAGTTACTTGCATTTACTTTATCTAGTTTGCTTTATTTACTGTTGCTAAAATGGTCACCCCTGAAAATACTAAGTTGTGTGACTTCACAACCACAAATAATAATGATTTCTTATGCACACCTGTTGCTCCACCTGCTACTACAGCAGAATTCTTTGAAATTAAACCTGCTTTATTGAATCTTGTTATGCGAGAGCAATTTTCTGGTGTTAGTTCTGATGATGCTGCTGCCCATCTTAATAATTTTATTGAATTGTGTGAAATGCAAAAATATAAAGATGTAGATGGTGACATTATAAAATTAAAATTGTTCCCTTTCTCATTAAGAGGAAGAGCTAAAGATTGGTTGCTATCTCTGCCTAAGAATAGTATTGATTCATGGACTAAATGCAAGGATGCTTTTATTGGTAGATATTATCCCCTGCTAAAATTATATCTTTGAGAAGTAGCATAATGAATTTTAAACAATTAGATACTGAACATGTTGCACAAGCATGGGAAAGAATGAAATCTCTGGTTAAAAATTGCCCAACCCATGGACTGACTACTTGGATGATCATCCAAACCTTCTATGCAGGGCTAAATTTTTCTTCGCGGAATTTATTGGATTCAGCTGCTGGAGGTACCTTTATGTCCATCACTCTTGGTGAAGCAACAAAGCTTCTTGATAATATGATGATCAACTACTCTGAATGGCACACGGAAAGAGCTCCACAAGGTAAGAAGGTAAATTCTGTCGAAGAAACCTCTTCCTTGAGTGATAAGATTGATGCTATTATGTCTATGCTTGTGAATGATAGGACTAATATTGATCCTAATAATGTTCCGTTAGCTTCATTGGTTGCCCAAGAAGAACATGTTGATGTAAACTTCATTAAAAATAATAATTTCAACAACAATGTTTACCGGAACAATTCTAGTAACAACTATAGGCCATATCCTTATAATAATGGCAACGGCTATGGTAATTCTTATGGGAATTCTTACAATAATAATAGGAACACACCCCCTGGACTTGAAGCCATGCTTAAAGAATTTATTAGTACACAAACTGCTTTTAACAAATCTGTTGAAGAAAAGCTTGGGAAAATTGATATACTTGCTTCTAAAGTCGATAGTCTTGCTGCTGATGTAGATCTTTTGAAATCGAAAGTTATGCCTAATGAGAATCATCATAATAAAATTGCTACTACAGAAAATGCCATCCAAGTTAGAATTAATGAGAATATAAGATTAATGGCCGAACTGCGTGCTAGGTGGGATAGAGAAGAAAATGAAAAACTAGCTAAAGAGAAGAATGTAGCTAAAGTTTGGACTATTACCACGACTAGTAATGCTAATGCTACACATGTTGCTGCACTTCCTACTATTAATAATAAAAGAATTGGTGTTAGCAATGTTTTCACTTCTAATGCAAAGCGCGAGAAACTGCCTGAAACTGCTAAAACTGCTGAAATTGCTTGTGATAAAACTGCTGAAATTTTTTCCAACATTGGGGATGATGATCCCATTGCTTTAGATTATAATGGTTTGAATTTTGATGATTGCCACATCTCTGAAGTTATAAAGTTCTTGCAAAAACTTGCTAAAAGTCCTAATGCTAGTGCTATAAATTTGGCTTTCACGCAACATATTACAAATGCTCTCATAAAAGCTAGAGAAGAGAAACTAGAGCGCGAAGCCTCTATTCCTAAAAAGCTAGAGGATGGTTGGGAGCCCATCATTAAGATGAAGGTTAAAGATTTTGATTGTAATGCTTTATGTGATCTTGGTGCAAGTATTTCTATTATGCCTAAGAAAATTTATAATATGCTTGACTTGCCACCGCTGAAAAATTGTTATTTGGATGTTAATCTTGCTGATCATTCTACAAAGAAACCTTTGGGGAAAGTTGATAATGTCCGCATTACCGTTAACAATAACCTTGTCCCCGTTGATTTTGTTGTCTTGGATATTGAATGCAATGCATCTTGTCCTATTATATTGGGAAGACCTTTTCTTCGAACTGTTGGTGCTATCATTGATATGAAGGAAGGTAATATAAAATATCAATTTCCTCTCAAGAAAGGTATGGAACACTTCCCTAGAAAGAGAATGAAGTTACCTTTTGATTCTATTATTAGAACAAATTATGATGTTGACACTTCGTCTCTTGATAATACTTGATACACACTTTCTGCGCCTAGCTGAAAGGCGTTAAAGAAAAGCGCTTATGGGAGACAACCCATGGTTTTTACTACAGTACTTTGTTTTTATTTTGTGTCTTGGAAGTTGTTTACTACTGTAGCAACCTCTCCTTATCTTAGTTTAGTGTTTTGTTGTGCCAAGTAAAGTCGTTGATAGAAAAGTTCATACTAGATTTGGATTACTGCGCAGAAACAGATTTCTTTGCTGTCACGAATCTGGGCTGTTTTCTCTGTAGGTAACTCAGAAAATTATGCCAATTTACGTAAGTGATCCTCAGATATGTACGCAACTTTCATTCAATTTGAGCATTTTCATTTGAGCAAGTCTGGTGCCTCGATAAAATTCGTCAATACGAACTGTTCTGTTTTGACAGATTCTGCCTTTTATTTCGCATTGCCTCTTTTGCTATGTTGGATGAATTTCTTTGATCCATTAATGTCCAGTAGCTTTATGCAATGTCCAGAAGTGTTACGAATGATTGTGTCACCTCTGAACATGTTAATTTTTATTGTCGCTAACCCTCTAATGAGTTGTTCTAAGTTTGGTGTGGAGGAAGTTTTCAAGGATCAAGAGAGGAGTATGATGCAACATGATCAAGGAGAGTGAAAGCTCTAAGCTTGGGGATGCCCCGGTGGTTCACCCCTGCATATATCAAGAAGACTCAAGCGTCTAAGCTTGGGGATGCCCAAGGCATCCCCTTCTTCATCGACAACATTATCAAAGTTCCTCCCCTGAAACTATATTTTTATTCCATCACATCTTATGTGCTTTGCTTGGAGCGTCGGTTTGTTTTTGTTTTTGTTTTGTTTGAATAAAATGGATCCTAGCATTCACTTTGTGGGAGAGAGACACGCTCCGCTGTAGCATATGGACAAGTATGTCCTTAGTTTCTACTCATAGTATTCATGGCGAAGTTTCTTCTTCGTTAAATTGTTATATGGTTGGAATTGGAAAATGATACATATAGTAATTGCTATAAATGTCTTGGGTAATGTGATACTTGGCAATTGTTGTGCTCATGTTTAAGCTCTTGCATCATATACTTTGCACCCATTAATGAAGAAATACATAGAGCATGCTAAAATTTGGTTTGCATATTTGGTTTCTCTAAGGTCTAGATAATTTCTAGTATTGAGTTTGAACAACAAGGAAGATGGTGTAGAGTCTTATAATGTTTTCAATATGTCTTTTATGTGAGTTTTGCTGCACCGGTTCATCCTTGTGTTTGTTTCAAATAAGCCTTGCTAGCCTAAACCTTGTATCGAGAGGGATTACCTCTCATGCATCCAAAATACTTGAGCCAACCACTATGCCATTTGTGTCCACCATACCTACCTACTACATGGTATTTTCCGCCATTCCAAAGTAAATTGCTTGAGTGCTACCTTTAAAATTCCATCATTCACCTTTGCAATATATAGCTCATGGGACAAATTGCTTAAAAACTATTGTGGTATTGAATATGTACTTATGCACTTTATCTCTTATTAAGTTGCTTGTTGTGCGATAACCATGTTCACTGGGGACGCCATCAACTACTCTTTGTTGAATTTCATGTGAGTTGCTATGCATGTTCGTATTGTCTGAAGTAAGAGCGATCTACCACCTTATGGTTAAGCATGTATATTGTTAGAGAAGAACATTGGGCCGCTAACTAAAGCCATGATCCATGGTGGAAGTTTCAGTTTTGGACATATATCCTCAATCTCATATGAGAAAATTATTAATTGTTGTCACATGCTTATGCATAAAAGAGGAGTCCATTATCTGTT
Organism: Lolium perenne; assembly: GCF_019359855.2. Taxonomy (NCBI): domain Eukaryota; kingdom Viridiplantae; phylum Streptophyta; class Magnoliopsida; order Poales; family Poaceae; genus Lolium; species Lolium perenne. The sequence continues at coordinate 230,070,440 of NC_067250.2, forward strand.
GTCTATGTTGTCCCGGTATGGATGTCTAAGTTGAGAATAATCAATAGCGAGAAATCCAATGCGAGCTTTCTCCTTAGACCTTTGTACAGGCGGCATAGAGGTACCCCTTTGTAACACTTGGTTAAAACGTGTGCATTGCGATGATCCGGTAGTCCAAGCTAATTAGGACAAGGTGCGGGCACTATTAGTATACTATGCATGAGGCTTGCAACTTGTAAGATATAATTTACATGATACATATGCTTTATTACTACCGTTGACAAAATTGTTTCATGTTTTCAAAATAAAAGCTCTAGCACAAATATAGCAATCGATGCTTTTCCTCTATGGAGGACCATTCTTTTACTTTCATTGTTGAGTCAGTTCACCTATTTCTCTCCACCTCAAGAAGCAAACACTTGTGTGAACTGTGCATTGATTTCTACATACTTGCATATTGCACTTATTATATTACTCTATGTTGACAATATCCATGAGATATACATGTTACAAGTTGAAAGCAACCGCTGAAACTTAATCTTCCTTTGTGTTGCTTCAATACCTTTACTTTGAATTATTGCTTTATGAGTTAACTCTTATGCAAGACTTATTGATGCTTGTCTTGAAGTACTATTCATGAAAAGTCTTTGCTATATGATTCACTTATTTACTCATGTCATATACATTGTTTTGATCGCTGCATTCACTACATATGCTTTACAAATACTATGATCAAGGTTATGATGGCATGTCACTCCAGAAATTATCTTTGTTATCGTTTTACCTGCTCGGGACGAGCAGAACTAAGCTTGGGGATGCTGATACGTCTCCAACGTATCGATAATTTCTTATGTTCCATGCCACATTATTGATGTTATCTACATGTTTTATGCACACTTTATGTCATATTCGTGCATTTTCTCGGAACTAACCTATTAACAAGATGCCGAAGTGCCGATTCTTGTTTTCTGGCTGTTTTGGTTTCAGAAATCCTAGTAACGAAATATTCTCGGAATTGGACGAAATCAACGCCCAGGGTCCTATTTTGCCACGAAGCTTCCGTAAGACCGAAGAGGAGACGAAGTGGGGCAACGAGGTGGCCACACCCTAGGCGGCGCGGCCCCCTTGGCCGCGCGGCCACGTGGTGTGGGCCCCTCGTGCCGCCTCCTGACCTGCCCTTCCACCTACTTAAAGCCTCCGTCGCGAAACCCCCAGTACCGAGAGCCACGATACGGAAAACCTTCCAGAGACGCCGCCGCCAATCCCATCTCGGGGGATTCAGGAGATCGCCTCCGGCACCCTGCCGGAGAGGGGAATCATCTCCCGGAGGACTCTACGCCGCCATGGTCGCCTCCGGAGTGATGTGTGAGTAGTCTACCCCTGGACTATGGGTCCATAGCAGTAGCTAGATGGTTGTCTTCTCCCCATTGTGATTAATTGTCGGATCTTGTGAGCTGCCTAACATGATCAAGATCATCTATCTGTAATTCTATATGTTGCGTTTGTTGGGATCCGATGAATAGAGAATACTTTGTATGTTGATTATCAAAGTTATGTCTATGTGTTGTTTATGATCTTGCATGCTCTCCGTTACTCGTAGATGCTCTGGCCAAGTAGATGCTTGTAACTCCAAGAGGGAGTATTTATGCTCGATAGTGGGTTCATGTCTCCGTGAATCTGGGGAAGTGACAGAAATCTCTAAGATTATAGATGTGCTGTTGCCACTAGGGATAAAACATTAGTGCTATGTTCGAGGATATAGTCACTGATTACATTACGCGCAATACTTAATGCAATTGTCTGTTGTTAGCAACTTAATACTGGAGGGGGTTCGGATGATAACCTGAACGTGGACTTTTTAGGCATAGATGCATGCTGGATAGCGGTCTATGTACTTTGTCGTAATGCCCAATTAAATCTCACAATACTCATCATAATATGTATGTGCATGGTCATGCCCTCTTTATTTGTCAATTGCCCAACTGTAATTTGTTCACCCAACATGCTGTTTATCTTATGGGAGAGACACCTCTAGTGAACTATGGACCCCGGTCCAATTCTCTATACTGAAATACAATCTCTTGCCAATCGTTGTTCTACTGTTCTCTGCAAACAATCATCATCCACACTATACATCTAATCCTTTGTTACAGCAAGCCGGTGAGATTGACAACCTCACTGTTTCGTTGGGGCAAAGTACTTTGGTTGTGTTGTGCAGGTTCCACGTTGGCGCCGGAATCCCTGGTGTTGCGCCGCACTACATCCCGCCGCCATCAACCTTCAACGTGCTTCTTGGCTCCTACTGGTTCGATAAACCTTGGTTTCATACTGAGGGAAAACTTGCCGCTGTACGCATCACACCTTCCTCTTGGGGTTCCCAACGGACGCGTGTTGTACGCGTATCACCCAGCTATTAGACAGTAGGAATTTATCCTAACATCCAAATAGTGGCTAGAGGGATCAACCTCAATCTATTGGCAACAAGACATCATGGATCAAACTTGGATCACCTTGGATCATTTCTGACAAGTAGGCAACAAGGATTTAAGGCAGCATTTGATCTATAGAAGATAAGGGACAAGGCAACATTGAATGATCCATCTTAGCAAAAGGGACAGGAGGCAACATTTATCAACTTATCTTAGGCAAAAAAGGTGAATAATTGATCCCTCTAACCTAGTCGAGTTCCTATTTAAAACAAGCCCACATGTTTCAAATAAAGTAATTCACCGTTGACACTAGATGGTCAAGATGAATCAATAGCCAGAAATATTCAATAATAAGTCTCCCCTTTTGTCTCAGCCATCAATTCAAATACATGCAACCTCACAGTAATACACTTGGCGGTATGAAAAATAAAGGCCCAACCAGGATAAGAGCAAGCTGACGTTGCTTGCACTAGGAGGAGAAGCAAACCAACTTGTTAACATACACATGGAGAGGGGGCCACCTGCAAGCAGCACTATCACACCTGCATGCTAATGTGTTGTCATGCACACAATGAAGAGCCAGCAGTATAAAAGCAGGGCCATCACAGCCAGCCAAACTGTTTGGTTCATACATCGTACCAGCAGCCCTTTAAGCACACACACACATCAGTAGTTATCCAGAAAAGGGTAGAACACAAGAACACCCCAGTTGGCCACTCAAAACCATCAGGAAGCAAATCAAGCCACCAAGAGCTATAGGCTATCACAAGGAAAAGAGTTTACTCCAGAATCAAGAAGCCCAAGTTATCAAGATCAGAAGGTAGAAATCCACCAGAAATACAAATATATGTTCTTGCATTTGCATAACCACGTGAAGTGAAATAAGGGGGGAAACATGAAGCCATCAGGTCCAACTACCCTGCAACTAGATTTTTTATCTAGGAGGATGGGAAGAATCTATTTCTCTCAGATTGGCATAGAGGTGCTATGCTACATCATCATCGAGATTGGGAAAGCCATCTCTTAGTATCTGTTCTTATCCAATATTGAGCCTCAGCCTTTGCATCATAGGCAGGGCCAAAGAATCAAGTACATCATCCTCCTTATCAAAATATATAGTATAGCCCTTCACCGAAATCCACTAGCTGTAGAGGTATACTTAGGATCCAGGAAATCACTCCTAGGCCAACTAAGTAGAGCCAGTAAAGCAAGCAAAGCCACAAGCTAACCATCATATAAAGTATCCCTTTATAAGCAGCATATCTGTCTAAGAAGATAATAAAGCATCACTTGGTGCACTTCAGCACAACTCTGTTCTGGATCATGTATGCACATGATCCAGTAAGCATCTCCACTAATCAAAGCAATATAAGCATACATACAAGCTCACGATAAATCCAACAAGCAAAGCACCAATCTGCAAGCAATAATACTTGTATCTTGCATATCTCACTAAAAGGGTAAGCAAGTGTTAACTGAACTGTCAAAGTTTCAGGAGTCATTCATTTATGCCTGGATGAGTAAACCATCCAAACCGGGGGCATCATAAATATATAGCAGCAAGTAGAGCTACTAGTCTAAGCCAACAAAACTAGAATCCTTATCAGACCATTTCTTTCAAACCTTATAATTGAATCAACGGAAAAGAGAAGTGCAGTTCGTCAGTATTAAGTAACAGCAGTTCACACACATGCCAGGGTAGTTAATTATCCAAATTGAGGCACTTTAGGAAGCACAACCACCATCCCGATCACTGGGAGCACTGGATTATCAAGCAGTAAACTATACAGCTCATGACAGCGAAATCATAGATAGGGTAACGGAGAGGAAATAGCTCACAGTGAAATACTTAGGGAGTAGGTGATGTAGGCGACGCCGGGGTTGCATCCAAGGCACCGTTCCGCCAGCGTCGAGGTCGAGGATGCAGTGGGAACAGCGACATCACCACCACGACCACCACAGCGCCAGAACGCCATCGCAGCGACAAGCAGCATCAGCATCATACCTCACCAAAACCACCATAGTAGCAGTACCGAAGAGCAGTAGATCAGGGGACACCGGGGTTGCAGATTACTGCCGTCCTACCGGTGGTCGAGATCGAGGTAAACGGCGTGGTAGAGGAGTAGGAGTTAATCGAGCAGGACAATAGCCAGGCACAACAGGAGCTCACGCCGGCAACGGATAAGGCCGGTAGTGCAGAGTGGTAGTATTGACCAACATCATGAGCAGGGGCGGCTAACAGTAGGAGGGTCACCGAGATCGATCAGGGGCTCGAGGAGGAGGAGCGGTCCGCGCGGGAGAGTGCGGCGGCGCCAAAAACCATTGGCGACCAAGACCAGAAAGAGGATAGGGTTTCGGGGTCGGAGCGACCGCGAGAGGCAACGAAAATCAAATCAACCTGGGGGAGGTTGTTGAGAACGTCGGGGCGAGCAGGAACCCCCGGCTCGTCGGCGCCGGAGTTGGTCGGGAGCCGCCGTGGAGGGCGGCGATGCTGTAGAGTCAGAGAGGCCACGAGAGAGAGAGGGGGTCGTGTGCGTGCAAGGATGAGAGGTGAGTGAGAGGGGTTGGGTCGGGTCGTGGTCTTGGACCAAGCCCGACCAGGCCGACTCGGTTGGGCCAGGCCATTGGGCCAGCCCAACAGACCACATGGTCTATTTTTTTATTTAAGGAAAAACCTTTTAGACATTTAAATAAATAAAAAACAATAAATCGAAGTGAGTATCAGAAAATGACATCTATAAATAAAAAAATAATAGAAAACCAATACTTAAAATTTAAAAGAATGATGATATGAATTTTCCTTTAAAATTTTAGAAGACCAAATTTAAATCTTAAACTAAGAATATAGTTTTCTTGTTTCTATTTTTCACATCAAGAAAGTAGTAAATATTATTTTATATTAAAATTTCATATAATACAACAATTGTTTCTTTATGTTTTGTTTAATCATATGAAAACCCTAATTGAACATTACTTCAACTATTAATTAAAAAACCTAAACCCTAATAGTATTTATCATATTTTATTAAGTCTTTTTAAATAATATAATATTAAATTCATTCTTGTTTCTATTTAAAAATTATTAATGACTTCAAACCTAATTGTTATTTTAAGAATTGTATCACAAATTAGAAACCCATTTCTAATATGAGTAAAAACCTTGATCTCATTATTTTATGTGAAAACCCTAAAATTAATTTCAACTCTAAAACCCTAGGGGTTTATGAAATGTGATCATGATACTTTGTTTTCATTCATAGATCCCTAATTAGCCACTAAGTGCATATCTATATCCACATAAAATATAGGAGCCTATCACTAATAAATTAGAATTTCATCCTAATAGAACCTAGTTGATCAAGTAGGATCAACCAAGTCTAAACCCTAGCTCCTACTGCCAAAACCATCATCCTTACTTAGCATCACATCATGGTGATGAATCCTAATAGCAATCATGTCAATAATGTGCATCATATTCCATACACATTAACCCTACTAGTGTGAGATACTTATGAACCATCCCATTTAAGAACCAACTATTCTCTACTCAGAGATCCAATAGCTAACCCAAGACAACCTCAACCTTACTTGTAATACTTCTTCCTACTTAAGTAATATGTCCTTCAAAAGTTATTCTTTTGAAGTAAATAAAGAATCATCATCAACCTTGCTTATAAGACCTATAAACCCTAGCTAGCTATCACCAACAAGATGAACCAACCTTGATAGCAACCTTGTATAAATAATTGCTTAGGATGCCTAGGCTTAACTCAACCTTACAAGCCCTAGATGTCGATGAATCCAACATTGTTGTGATCCATCTAATACTTACTCCAGAAACTAATTGAAACCATAATAAACTATAGAAACCCACAAACCCAATTGTCTTACATGTCCTTTATTAAAGAACACGTTCTTCAAAAGTTATTCTTTTGAAGAATATTACAAGCAATCATTAACCATGCCATATAGTACTAAAATTGACAACTGTTCTTTACATATAAACATTATACCAACTCTCATTTCTTGTGGGCTCAATTGATTACTATGCTTTATTATATAAATTGTATATGGTACCAAGTAATCAAACCTTAATAAGAACCTTGTTTGTGAATTAATCTAAAAGTGCAACACACCCGAAACTAATCATTACAACTCACTAATCCTAAATCATCGGGGTTAGGTCACGCTTAGAGCGATTGCATCTCATACTTATGCATTATTGCATTCTTGCCAATCTTTTAAACATCGTCCTTACCGGACGATGATGCTATTTCAGAATTTGGAGTTATTGCGTATCGAAGACCTTGTCTGCATAATCTTGCAGTCAAGAAAGGCAAGTTCATCGCTTGCTCATGTCATTTGAGTATTTTTACCAAATTACTTGCAAAGTACTATACTTATCACTCTTGCATGAAAAGCAAAAATGCTATTTTCATAACTATGAATATGACTATGTGGTGGGCAATGGAACCATGGTATGTGTTGATATGGTGGAGGTTCCATTGCAAGGGTTTATATCCATCTAGGATTAACAACAAATGTCGTCCAGTGATTCTTGTGCCGTAATACCCGTGTTAACCATAAGATCTGGAGTGGGACGGAATAGTCAATTGTATTTCCACCTCTTGTACATCAACGGATGCGCTTTACCGCAAACCCTTGATCCAAGAGAGGACAAGTGGTAGGGTGGGGGTCCCGTTGAAGTCCCCACGGTTATTGCGGTCTATGATGGGTTGCATCTCCCGGCGAAGGAGTTCATGGTAGAGACCTGAACTGTTGTCGTGGTCGGGGGCCGTCCTTAATTGGTATAAGAGCACCGGCGAGGACCCAGGGTCGGAGTTTGCAGCAAAGGGTGGGTGTATGAGGTAGCGGAGGAATATGATTGGCTATGACCTTATACCGGGCCTCACACCAAAGGAAGTGTGGACGAGAACATGACTCGGTTGGCACCAAGGTTAAGATCTCTTATGGGTAAAGCAACACACCTCTGCAGAATGTAATGAATCGTGACCTGTCACTCCCTGTTCCGGGATATGGAACTGCGAACGCTGCCGGAAAGGAGCTCTATGAAGTTCTAGTAAACTGGTGAAGGCTGATGGACATAGTTCTTCTGAATAAAAGCAACCTTTTGAAGAAATGGTTATGAAAACCTGCATTGATATTAGATTTTCTAGTCTAATGCTGTAGCTAGTGCATTAAACACATCTTTCCTATAATGAACTTGTTGAGTACGATCGTACTCATTCCACTCTTAAATCCCCTGCTAGTGCATCGAAGGAGGATCTACAGTGCAACTCGAAGACCGAGGAGTCAACAACTACTTCATGGGACAAGAACCTGTCAGAAGAGTCAAACACCACATCCAACAAGGATAAAACCTAACTTAGCAATAGAAAGGAATTAACTTCCTAAACCTAGCTCATATTTAGCTAGAATCTATTCATAGCCTCTATAGCTAGTTAAATACTCTACAAATAGAGTTCGTGATAAGACTAGACTACGAGTCGTTCTTCTGGAGTTTATTTGCAGTTTTACCTCATTGTAAAGTAGGAGGATGTGATGATCTTATGTAACAGAATAAATGTTGTAATTCTATAGACATGCCTTGGACCCGCATATGTTTCTGTTGTACCACTCTGAGCGATATAATACTAGTGGAACGGTGTTTCATTGGTGTTATATCAGACTTGCATACTACACCATGCAGTGGTATGCCGGGTCACCATATTTATATACTATTTATTTTGCATACAAAGAATTGCATATAAATTTAGAATCTATTGTATGCAAGGTTTAAAATAGCACGCTATTTTTGCCAAAATAGCGTCACTATAGCATATTTAAGAGTTGGCGCTCATTTTTTCTAAATATGTTTGCTACTATGTTAATCGCGTTTTATCGGCGCTAAACCACGTTGTGCGGTAGCGGTGTAGCGGCGCTATTTTATTTTCACGGAAAACCATCAACACATCATCTGATCGGTTTATGAGTCCAAATTCGAATGTCCAATACGCTACTTCATTGTATCTATTCTAATCTAGACCAAATCCCAGACTCCCCGTATGATAGTTCCTCACCTGTAGCTCAATTGTCTAATATGCTGCACCGCTTCATTGGCTTCCTGTTTATCATGATGATGAGTTTCAATCTGCAGATTCGCTTTCTGAATCAGAAGATGATGTCATTCAATCTAGTTCATCTGAACAAGTACTTCTTCTATGTTATTGCCCCGTTAGCTTTTAATGTTATGCTACACTGTCTGAAAAATATTGTCTTTCATTCGATACTATGGTCATGAATTTATGCCTCACATATGTGTTTATGCCATGGAATTGGCTCTTGTAGATAATTGGAGAACTATTTTAAAGACGTGGTTAAGCAGGTATTCTTCTTGACGAAACTTTAGCTGCTAAAATCCTTAATGTATGTCTTTTTTTAGCAAAATGCTATTTTAAATATAGCACGTTGTACCATACTATAGCTTGTATATCGTCTAAAGAAGAGCCTCGCTAAATAAAATAGCTCCCTATTTGAAACATTGATTTTATGAGATTTTGCATGCAATTTTTGGGTAGTTTATCTTATGGTTACATTTCAAGAGAGAGTTTTGCCAGAATTGCGAGTAACTCTATATAAATTGCCTAGACTTCGTATTACGATTTTTTTTACAACATTGTGTTAGTCGAAAGAAGTTTAAGGGGAAATTAAGAGACATCTTACCCTAGGCAGAGTTTTGTGGTCTAGAATACGACCATCTTCGCTAGCTAATCAATTTACAGGCGGTGGTTTGAATTTATGGGTGGTAATAAAAGCCTATTCAAATTTTGAAACTCATCTGCGTATTCCAGGTGAAGAAATAATGTCTACTCGCTCAGTTTTGAAATATTCTACTTTGCACGTTCAAATGTTGTTTAAATTAATCTATATTTTAGTTTTATAATAAAAATAACATACTACAAAACGAGGCAGTTCCGTTTATTGGATGTCATTACTATTTTGTTTGATTTTCCTACCCCTCCAATATTATAGTTTAATGGGGGAGTAGATTTTGTGAAATAGCACTAGCCACTAGCCACCGGATGTACGCCTAGCTATTTTAGGTCTTTTAGGTCTGCCGATGGCAAAGTAACGGAGCCTGGAATCCGTCGGCACAGAGTTGGCCGCAGACGGAGATACAGTGCGGAATCCTGGTGCTGTGCGGATGTGGCAACCACTGAGGACGACACGCGAACCCCTGAATTTGCTGGAAAGGTCCGCGCGGACACGTGCTACTGTTGCTCTGGACTAGCTGAACCGATAATGTGTGGTGCTGGCTCTTCCGGTGCTACGCGTGGCCGTGGCCACCGCCTGCTTGCCTGCAGCCAAACCACCAAAGGCGTGAGTGATTTGCCCCGATTGATACCTTGAAAGGGTTTTTCTGTGAAAAGAAAAAGAAGGATTGGAACTAGTGGTATTTTTTCAATAGAACCCTTGCATAAAAGAAACACAAAATAGCGGTATCTATCTATACATTATTAAAACAACAAACAAAAAACGATGTGTATTAGCTGGAGACAAAACATTGGCTCTTTTGTCCTGCCAGTGTCGATTCCAACATACCCATACAAACTGTTTTTAGACTACCTACAGTGGAAATATCATAGCTACTATCATGTATTTTATGCATGCAAATATCTAATATAGTTGTACAATTAAAGATGAAAGAGAGGATAGTAATATCATAGGTAGATACCGTATAATACTAAAAGGTTTATTATTAAATAAATCTTGCACATATATTGAGATTCTATAAATCAATTACTATAAGAAAACTATGATACTAATATATGATACCATACATTACGAAGATAATAATATATAGTAGTATCATACACATGATACTTCTGGAAAAAACTATGCATTGTGACTAGTCTTATCTCGCACGTCCACAACAAACAACAGCTAGGAAGAAAGAAAGTACTGCACATCTCCACTTTTACCTCAACAATAATTCTATAGTTGTGCCTCTTTTCTTGGACAGGGATCGTTGAGGCTTTACAACAACAGCAGACGCACAACCATACAGGGAGGCCACTTCGGATGTCGAGAAGATCGACTCAAACGTGAAAGTGTCACCAATGAAGGTCCTACATTAAGTCTACAACGAGTCTGAGCCTACGACCATTGTCGATCTCGCGACGGTGAACTGAGGGTTGCCTATTCCTGAAGTGCAAGGCTTACAAGAATTTTCATATCCATCTGGCGAGAAGCGCATGCCTCGGCGGGTTGGATACGTTATCATCCACATGACGTCCATGATGGTTTGGTTGATCTATTGGAATTATGAAAGGAAAGTATACATGTTGGATTATTAAGTCGAAACTAGGAAGTGGAACGCGCGGCGCACGCCGCGCCCGTGCTGTCTATCAGGTGGGAGGAAAATTTTATTGTAGAAGGCTCCACATAGAGCCGTTCTTGTTTAGGCCCACTTAGACTGCAACATAACGTTTTTGATGGGTTGTCGTTGTCTGAAACACAGAATTCGGCGAAGAGTAGTCAGTGCGAGTGGAATTTATCTTTCCTCAGTGAAAAACAATGCGGATGGAGCTTCTATTACCTCCCCTTTGTTCTTATTGGACGATGAATTTTTGCGGTAGGATCTGTATGAGCGATAGACGGAGTTGTTTTGGGATGCGATAGACGGAGTCGTTTTGGGATAGGCGGAAGAAGGGAGAACGGCGTGCTCATCGAAATTTCGTCTGTCCCTTTTGGATTCGACGATGGGTGATCCGTCGGGCACGAACTGGAGAAGCAACTGGTAATGGCTTCCACCTAGGACATCTCGGGATTCGAGGCAGCGGAGCACATAGGGCAAGCAGAGCTAGGCTATGATGCTTCGCTATTATTGGGGATGTGCATATGAGGAGGCGGCGGCCGTCGACTTTGCCGCCGACAACGGTTCTTCGTCTTTGCCGTTGTTGCCTCCCTCCCTCCTTGTGCTCTTCCTATCGCATCTCAAGCGGAAGCAGACCGCCGTCGCCGTGGAGGTATATGCTTGATTTGACTCTTTCTTCATGCGTGCAGGTTGGGCTGGTGGTCGGCAAGCTCAGGGCCTCCTCCGACCACACCCTCGTCTACTCCCTGCTCCCCACGCCGCCCACCAACGCCGGTGAACCCGCTTGCTCCCTTCAGGCAGCCGCCCCGTAAACTGTCAAGGCCAAGTTCAAGGGAGGAAGGAAAGGGGCGCCACAGCTTCTTCAGACACGCCGCCGACGCTCCAGTTTGATGTCGATTGAGTCGCTGAGCATGCTTGCAGGTGCAATCTCCTGTCATCCATTTAGGGTTGCAAGATTTGGTCATCCTAACATTGCAAGAGGATAACATTAGTCGCTAGGCCTATACCCTTTCAATGTTTTAATGTGCATGGGTTGCCACCGTGCCACTACCCTGTTATCATACAAACACATAATTCTAGCTAAGAGCTGAGTGTCGTTCTTCTGTTTTATTTTCTTTGTTGGTAGGAATCACAAAAGTGTGTTCTCCTCTTTACCCTCTCGCTCGATGAAAGGGGAGAAATTAGAGGGAAAGCTTCTGTGAAACACACACTGGCTCTATCTATTTATCACTCTTCAAATGTTTTATGTTCTTTTGACGTTTTCAGCTGATTCTTCTTGGCAGTAAGAGGTAGATCACTCGGTTGTTAGATTGTGCCATGATTCCGCGCATGAATTGAACTTCAAATTTCTTCCTGTATTTTGTTTATCATTCTTTATCTAGAAACCACACATATTGTAAGAACTATCTCCAATGTTTCCCTCTCATCTCGGCATCTAAAAATCGCCAGTTGTTCGTTTCTTGTCCAATAGGGAGTTAAAAACGTTGGTGATATAGATGAAAATCTTGAACAATGAAGGTAGACAACATCATTCAGTGATATAGTTAGATTAACCATGGTACCACAGCTTTTGCTATGTAGTAAGCCAGCATAAAGAGTTGGGGTACGGTTTAAACAGGAGATGGTGGAGTTGCAGAGCACACATGTGTACAGAAACAACGTGTCATTCCAAAAGACTCCAGTTCCGACTACCGGCTGCACAAACTCTTTAGAACTAACCATCAATATAAGAGACATAGAAGCCTGCAATTTTAGCGCTGGCAATAAAAAAAAACCTCACCACTGCTGTACTGTTATAACAAAAAGCTTCAGCACAAGGCACTACCATAGAGCGGAAGGATAAGCACCTATCTAGGTTGGTGGAGCTGAAAAAGATCCTGAAAAGGAAGGACATAAAACAACATTAATTCAGTAAGCATGCAGTGTATACATACTGAAAGCATGGATCTTTTCTAAAAAGAAGTTAACTCCATTTGGCAGCTACAATAGGCGGATAAATGTGGCACGCGCTATAAAGCATCAACAACAAATCCCTATTATACAAAAACGCTTACTCGAAAAATCTATGCAGACTTAGTAGATGGCACCATTTTAGTAATTAGTTCGCCTTACATGACCACATAATGTTCCGACAGGGTGCTTGATGCGTATGGTTGACACGTCCGTTGGGAACCCCAAGAGAAAGGTGTGATGCGCACAGCGGCAAGTTTCCCTCAGTAAGAAACCAAGGTTTAATCGAACCAGTAGGAGTCAAGAAGCACGTTGAAGGTTGATGGCGGCGGGATGTAGTGCGGCGCAACACCAGAGATTCCGGCGCCAACGTGAAACCTGCACAACACAACCAAAGTACTTTGCCCCAACGAAACAGTGAGGTTGTCAATCTCACCGGCTTGCTGTAACAAAGGATTAACCGTATTGTGTGGAAGATGATTGTTTGCAGAAAACAGTAGAACAAGTATTGCAGTAGATTATATTTCAGTATAGAGAATTGGACCGGGGTCCACAGTTCACTAGAGGTGTCTCTCCCATAAGACAAACAGCATGTTGGGTGAACAAATTACAGTTGGGCAATTGACAAATAAAGAGGGCATGACCATGCACATACATATTATGATGAGTATAGTGAGATTTAATTGGGCATTACGACAAAGTACATAGACCGCCATCCAGCATGCATCTATGCCTAAAAAGTCCACCTTCAGGTTATCATCCGAACCCCCTACAGTATTAAGTTGCTAACAACAGACAATTGCATTAAGTATTGCGCGTAATGTAACTAGTAACTACATCCTTGAACATAGCACTAATGTTTTATCCCTAGTGGCAACAGCACATCCACAACCTTAGAACTTCATGTCACTGTCCCAGATATCAATGGAGGCATGAACCCACTATCGAGCATAAATACTCCCTCTTGGAGTTACAAGCATCTACTTGGCCAGAGCATCTACTAGTAACGGAGAGCATGCAAGATCATAAACAACACATAGACATAACTTTGATAATCAACATAACAAGTATTCTCTATTCATCGGATCCCAACAAACGCAACATATAGAATTACAGATAGATGATCTTGATCATGTTAGGCAGCTCACAAGATCCGACAATGAAGCACAATGGGGAGAAGACAACCATCTAGCTACTGCTATGGACCCATAGTCCAGGGGTAGACTACTCACACATCACTCCGGAGGCGACCATGGCGGGGTAGAGTCCTCCGGGAGATGATTCCCCTCTCCGGCAGGGTGCCGGAGGCGATCTCCTGGATCCCCCGAGATGGGATCGGCGGCGGCGGCGTCTCTGGAAGGTTTTCCGTATCGTGGCTCTCGGTACTGGGGGTTTCGCAACGGAGGCTTTAAGTAGGCGGAAGGGCAGGTCAGGAGGCGGCACGAGGGCCCCACACCACAGGGCCGCGCGGCCAAGGGGGGGGGGCGCGCCGCCCTAGGGTCTGGGCACCTCGTGGCCCCACTTCGTCTCCTCTTCGGACTTCTGGAAGCTTCGTGGCAAAATAGGACCCTGGGCGTTGATTTCGTCCAATTCCGAGAATATTTCGTTACTAGGATTTCTGAAACCAAAAACAGCAGAAACAAAGAATCGGCACTTCGGCATCTTGTTAATAGGTTAGTTCCAGAAAATGCACGAATATGACATAAAGTGTGCATAAAACATGTAGATAACATCAATAATGTGGCATGGAACATAAGAAATTATCGATACGTCGGAGACGTATCAGCATCCCCAAGCTTAGTTCTGCTCGTCCCGAGCAGGTAAAACGATAACACAGATAATTTCTGGAGTGACATGCCATCATAACCTTGATCATACTATTTGTAAAGCATATGTAGTGAATGCAGCGATCAAAACAATGTATATGACATGAGTAAACAAGTGAATCATAAAGCAAAGACTTTTCATGAATAGCACTTCAAGACAAGCATCAATAAGTCTTGCATAAGAGTTAACTCATAAAGCAATAATTCAAAGTAAAAGCATTGAAGCAACACAAAGGAAGATTAAGTTTCAGCGGTTGCTTTCAACTCATAACATGTATATCTCATGGATATTGTCAACATAGAGTAATATAATAAGTGCAATAAGCAAATATGTAGGAATCAATGCACAGTTCACACAAGTGTTTGCTTCTTGAGGTGGAGAGAAATAGGTGAACTGACTCAACATTGAAAGTAAAAGAATGGTCCTCCATAGAGGAAAAGCATCGATTGCTATATTTGTGCTAGAGCTTTGATTTTGAAAACATGAAACAATTTTGTCAACGGTAGTAATAAAGCATATGTATCATGTAAATTATATCTTACAAGTTGCAAGTCTCATGCATAGTGTACTAACAGTGCCCGCACCTTGTCCTAATTAGCTTGGACTACCGGATCATCGCAATGCACATGTTTTAACCAAGTGTCACAAAGGGGTACCTCTATGCCGCCTGTACAAAGGTCTAAGGAGAAAGCTCGCATTGGATTTCTCGCTATTGATTATTCTCAACTTAGACATCCATACAGGGACAACATAGACAACAGATAATGGACTCCTCTTTTATGCATAAGCATGTAACAACAATTAATAATTTTCTCATATGAGATTGAGGATATATGTCCAAAACTGAAACTTCCACCATGGATCATGGCTTTAGTTAGCGGCCCAATGTTCTTCTCTAACAATATGCATGCTTAACCATAAGGTGGTAGATCGCTCTTACTTCAGACAAGACGAACATGCATAGCAACTCACATGAAATTCAACAAAGAGTAGTTGATGGCGTCCCCAGTGAACATGGTTATCGCACAACAAGCAACTTAATAAGAGATAAAGTGCATAATTACATATTCAATACCACAATAGGTTTTAAGCTATTTGTCCCATGAGCTATATATTGCAAAGGTGAATGATGGAATTTTAAAGGTAGCACTCAAGCAATTTACTTTGGAATGGCGGAAAATACCATGTAGTAGGTAGGTATGGTGGACACAAATGGCATAGTGGTTGGCTCAATTATTTTGGATGCATGAGAAGTATTCCCTCTCGATACAAGGTTTAGGCTAGCAAGGCTTATTTGAAACAAACACAAGGATGAACCGGTGCAGCAAAACTCACATAAAAGACATATTGAAAACATTATAAGACTCTACACCGTCTTCCTTGTTGTTCAAACTCAATACTAGAAATTATCTAGACCTTAGAGAAACCAAATATGCAAACCAAATTTTAGCATGCTCTATGTATTTCTTCATTAATGGGTGCAAAGCATATGATGCAAGAGCTTAAACATGAGCACAACAATTGCCAAGTATCACATTACCCAAGACATTAATAGCAATTACTACATGTATCATTTTCCAATTCCAACCATATAACAATTTAACGAAGAAGAAACTTCGCCATGAATACTATGAGTAGAAACTAAGGACATACTTGTCCATATGCTACAGCGGAGCGTGTCTCTCTCCCATAAAGTGAATGCTAGGATCCATTTTATTCAAACAAAACAAAAACAAAAACAAACCGACGCTCCAAGCAAAGCACATAAGATGTGATGGAATAAAAATATAGTTTCAGGGGAGGAACCTGATAATGTTGTCGATGAAGAAGGGGATGCCTTGGGCATCCCCAAGCTTAGACGCTTGAGTCTTCTTAATATATGCAGGGGTGAACCACCGGGGCATCCCCAAGCTTAGAGCTTTCACTCTCCTTGATCATGTTGCATCATACTCCTCTCTTGATCCTTGAAAACTTTCTCCACACCAAACGTAGAACAACTCATTAGAGGGTTAGCGACAATAAAAATTAACATGTTCAGAGGTGACACAATCATTCTTAACACTTCTGGACATTGCATAAAGCTACTGGACATTAATGGATCAAAGAAATTCATCCAACATAGCAAAAGAGGCAATGCGAAATAAAAGGCAGAATCTGTCAAAACAGAACAGTTCGTATTGACGAATTTTATCGAGGCACCAGACTTGCTCAAATGAAAATGCTCAAATTGAATGAAAGTTGCGTACATATCTGAGGATCACTCACGTAAATTGGCATAATTTTCTGAGTTACCTACAGGGAAAACAGCCCAGATTCGTGACAGCAAAGAAATCTGTTTCTGCGCAGTAATCCAAATCTAGTATGAACTTTTCTATCAACGACTTTACTTGGCACAACAAAACACTAAACTAAGATAAGGAGAGGTTGCTACAGTAGTAAACAACTTCCAAGACACAAAATAAAAACAAAGTGCTGTAGGTAAAAACATGGGTTGTCTCCCATAAGCGCTTTTCTTTAACGCCTTTCAGCTAGGCACAGAAAGTGTGTATCAAGTATTATCGAAGGGCGGTGCATCGTTATTATGAGCTCCCCCATCAGTAGTGGCACTAAGGGCTTTGTCAATTTTAGGCCTATAATAATACTTCTTTGGTTTAGGCACTTTAGAGATATACATAAACTTTTGCTCCTTACCCACATAAGCTTTCTCCTTGTATTTAAGAGAAGAAAATGTTGAACCCAAGGTTCCCATAGCTTTTTCAAGTTCATCAATCCTATTGATTTGATCATCATGGACAACAAAAGTTCCTAGGACACTAATTCTTTCATTAATTCTTCCTAAGGATTTATCAAGTTCATCAGTTTTATCAAGTAACACTTCCAATTTAGCTTCAATACTTGGAAAATTTTTCTCTATGGTTTCCAATTTTTTCATAACATCTTCAAGAGAGATTTCAGTTTTAACTTCATCAACAGGAGGTATTCCAAATAGACTCTCAATAATGCAACTAGCTTCTAATGCAGGAGTACTTAGGAAGTTACCTTTTGCGAGACTATCAAGAACATACCTATTCCAGCTAGAGATACCAACATAAAAATTCCTGAGTAAGATAGTGGTGGAGTGTTTCTTAGTGCACCTATTATGGGCATCACTAATTCTATACCAAGCATCTCTTAAACATTCTCCCCCTCGTTGCTTAAACGTACGAACTTCAACTTCAGGATTACTCATTTTAGCAGTAGTAAATAAAGCAAACTAGATAAAGTAAATGCAAGTAACTAATTTTTTTTGTGTTTTTGATATAGCAAACAAGATAGCAAATAAAGTAAAACTAGCAACTAATTTTTTTGTATTTTGATTTAGTGCAGCAAACAAAGTAGTAAATAAAACTAAGCAAGACAAAAACAAAGTAAAGAGATTGGGATGTGGAGACTCCCCTTGCAGCGTGTCTTGATCTCCCCGGCAACGGCGTCAGAAATTTGCTTGATGCGTGTGGTTGACACGTCCGTTGGGAACCCCAAGAGGAAGGTGTGATGCGCACAGCGGCAAGTTTCCCTCAGTAAGAAACCAAGGTTTAATCGAACCAGTAGGAGTCAAGAAGCACGTTGAAGGTTGATGGCGGCGGGATGTAGTGCGGCACAACACCAGAGATTCCGGCGCCAACGTGGAACCTGCACAACACAACCAAAGTACTTTGCCCCAACGAAACAGTGAGGTTGTCAATCTCACCGGCTTGCTGTAACAAAGGATTAACCGTATTGTGTGGAAGATGATTGTTTGCATAAAACAGTAGAACAAGTATTGCAGTAGATTGTATTTCAGTATAGAGAATTGGACCGGGGTCCACAGTTCACTAGAGGTGTCTCTCCCATAAGACAAACAGCATGTTGGGTGAACAAATTATAGTTGGGCAATTGACAAATAAAGAGGGCATGACCATGCACATACATATTATGATGAGTATAGTGAGATTTAATTGGGCATTACGACAAAGTACATAGACCGCCATCCAGCATGCATCTATGCCTAAAAAGTCCACCTTCAGGTTATCATCCGAACCCCCTCCAGTATTAAGTTGCTAACAACAGACAATTGCATTAAGTATTGCGCGTAATGTAACTAGTAACTACATCCTTGAACATAGCACTAATGTTTTATCCCTAGTGGCAACAGCACATCCACAACCTTAGAACTTTCTGTCACCTGTCCCGTATATCAATGGAGGCATGAACCCACTATCGAGCATAAATACTCCCTCTTGGAGTTACAAGCATCTACTTGGCCAGAGCATCTACTAGTAACGGAGAGCATGCAAGATCATAAACAACACATAGACATAACTTTGATAATCAACATAACAAGTATTCTCTATTCATCGGATCCCAACAAACGCAACATATAGAATTACAGATAGATGATCTTGATCATGTTAGGCAGGTCACAAGATCCGACAATGAAGCACAATGGGGAGAAGACAACCATCTAGCTACTGCTATGGACCCATAGTCCAGGGGTAGACTACTCACACATCACTCCGGAGGCGACCATGGCGGCGTAGAGTCCTCCGGGAGATGATTCCCCTCTCCGGCAGGGTGCCGGAGGCGATCTCCTGGATCCCCCGAGATGGGATCGGCGACGGCGGCGTCTCTGGAAGGTTTTCCGTATCGTGGCTCTCGGTACTGGGGGTTTCGCAACGGAGGCTTTAAGTAGGCGGAAGGGCAGGTCAGGAGGCGGCACGAGGGCCCCACACCACAGGGCCGCGCGGCCAGGGGGGGGGGCCGCGCCGCCCTAGGGTCTGGGCACCTCGTGGCCCCACTTCGTCTCCTCTTCGGACTTCTGGAAGCTTCGTGGCAAAATAGGACCCTGGGCGTTGATTTCGTCCAATTCCGAGAATATTTCGTTACTAGGATTTCTGAAACCAAAAACAGCAGAAACAAAGAATCGGCACTTCGGCATCTTGTTAATAGGTTAGTTCCAGAAAATGCACGAATATGACATAAAGTGTGCATAAAACATGTAGATAACATCAATAATGTGGCATGGAACATAAGAAATTATCGATACGTCGGAGACGTATCAGTGCTCTATTTTCTAACAGATCTAACGTAGTGCTTGACCTGAAAATAGCAAGTTCTATAATCCACTGAGTTAGCTGGAGAACATGACATAAGTTATTTGGAAAATTAATTGGAAAGTTTTGAGCCCTCTGCTACTGAAGTTAGTACATTACCTGTCCTGTTGCAGGCAAAAATCATCTTGAAATCAGCCCGTAGTTGAACACTGGAGTAATACTTTGAAACATGGCCCTTTAATTCGTGTGTACGGCACAAAAAAACTGTAGCTGCAGAAAGATGTTTGTGAGGAAATTAAGCAATGATTCCTGAAGAAATAAATTCTTAAATTGTGGTGAATATAGCTACCTGATGCAGTGATGCCTTATCTCTGTCTCATGCACTGGCTACTGTATTATAGTTGAACAAATTACTTGTGAACCCTATAGAAATGACAATTCACCTCTCAAGGGCGGGAGCAGCTTGAGGTCAAAGTTAGAATCAGCTCACCTTCAAGCAAAGGAAAACGTTATCTGAACGGTAGCAAGCAGATGGTTGAGAATCTGAAATACAGTACAGTGGTTAATCTCCATCAGGGAATATGTCATGGAAGATCATTCAAAATCTCAAATACTGGTACAGTACTTAATCTCCATTAAGTATATATCTTGTCAATTTCTAGAGGAAACCACACCATTTATGGCATTGGCTACATTATTAGTAGGATAACCTATAGCACGCTGTGCCAGATAAGATGGATCGGAATAATTTCCAGAAAATTAATCATATATTGCATTAACAATAGCAGAAACATGGCGAGAATCAGGTTACAATATCATATTGGGTGGTATAAAAATCTAAGAAGGGGTAGCTTCCCTCCTTTGGGAGTGATTAGTACAATTCCGTTCTTGCATTGAGAACCCACTATGCAAACACCGCTAGATCCTGCCTCTCTTCAGGAGAGACCGTAGAATTAAAAAGCTTAACAGAACCACAGTAACATACTGAAACAGCGGTGAAACAGCTTAGATACATCTATGAATCATCCGAACAAAAAACATTCCGAATACAACAGTAGATAAGTAAAAATATTTCTGAAAGAGAGAAGAGATACCTTCTAGGATCTTTTAAGTTTGGTATGTAGTTGAGACTCTGCAGAGATGATCTTTTGGGAGACCGCAAAACCTATCTGAAAACAGAACAAAATAAGATTCTAGGATCAATTCAAGATTTTTTTTTTGTTGGGTCTCAAAGGAGAGCTAGCTCACCGTGTCCTTTGCTATAAGGGATTGGGAAAGGGCATTTTGCCCCATCCAATCGATGGCTTGGTCACCTCTAGACTCATGGCCGAGCCGCGGCGACCAAGCACAGCACAACAACTCTCAAGGTATATCCATGGCCTAGCATGGAGCAGCCGCTCATGGAGTACCGGCTCTGTGGGCAGCCACTGCCAGACCCCCTCCATGTGTGCGCCGCTCCAGTATGATTTCCTCTGCAGCCATGGTCCTCTGAGCTCACGAATCCGGAGTAGGCGGCGGGGCTTCTGATCATCAAACGGGAACACGGCGAGCCAGCCGGCGGGATCAGGGGTCAGGAAGCCGGAGCATCTCTAGCTGCTCCATGTAGTCGGTAGTATTCCCTAGGATGGAGGTCCTGTCCATCTTCCTCAAAACCCAATTACACACCAAAAATCCACACGATTTGAGATTTTCATCCTATATCTCTTTTATCCAATCTTAGAAAATACTGAAGCTTGTAGTACCTACCTTGCTGCTACTTCTATTGGGCGCGAAGAATGGAACCGTCAACGTCATCGCCGCAGCTGGCAGCACGCAAGACTCGAACGCGCAGGCAGTAGCCCGGGCTCCAAATTGCAGCCGCTGAGGCTGACCTCCTCCTGCAGGCTCCATCATGTCCAGGAAAATCTAGAAAATTAGACGGAATCAGCTCGTCCCAATAAACTCCCTGCCTTGGGCTGCACCACATCCAGAAAAATCTAGAGGATTAGCTGTAATCAACTCCTCCCAATAAACTCATCCGCGCTTCCAACCGCCTCGACGACGGCGTCAATGCGGTCCGCAGATGGCGGCCTGGCGGGTGGCCTGACGGCGATGGACCCTGCTGGGAGAGGGAACGGCGACGCAGGCCGCGGCATACACGCCATGACGCGAGGATCGATGGAGAGACAGACTGGGGCTTAGGCTGTGTTTTTTTTGGGAAGCGGTGGAGGTCGGAGGCGGTGGAGATCTGGACGTTTCCAGAGGAGACGGATAGATCGGCACCTTTTGACTCCACTTAGGGCTCGTTTGGTTAGTCGAATCCCGGCGGGTTCCCGGCCTTTTCCCGGGGAGATTTTTCCCCTAGTCCGGAGGTCGGGAATAGAATCCCGGAGTTTTGCTCCTGTTTCAGTCTATTCCCGGCCGGGAATATTTTCCCGGGGAATTTCTGTCCCAACAGAAGGGCTCGTTTGGTCGCGCATGTAGTCGATCCCAGGGAACGAGCGCCCCCGGCCGGAAATTCCCATACACGAGGGAAACACAGGGATCCCCTCCCGAAACGGTAATCTATAGCTGTCCATTTGGACAGCAGAGGTAGGGAATGCAGTGGAAGGCTAGGGAACAAGCAAAAACGAAAAATAAGGCTAAATTTGAAAAAAAAAACACAATACAAATTAAAATTTAGGCATACAAATTAGTACAGAAATTACAGGGACCATATTCAACCACGACAACATAATAATCTTTACATCTCCAGCAAAATTCAATTCTCAACAAGCAATTCTCAACCAAAACTGGACAGTTTCATTATGATTTTTGACTCTCATGCCCTTCGCTATGAAGTCTCAACATTCAAATGCTAGTACTGCAGAAGAGAAGTATGTGTTAGTTACAAAATTATGTAGATCAATAGATCAGCCTCCTCGTTATTAAGGTCGACGAGCTCGTCAGCGGTGGCGTCATTGTTGGCGAGGTAGACGACACCTGGGGGCTGGCCCCAGGGCGTGCAGGGCTTCCTGCGACTCCCGGAGCTGCGCCATTGCCTTAGAGAGCATGGCATCGGCCACCTCTCGTTCGGCGGTGGTCGCCGACGGAGGCTGGCGGTGGAGCGACTCGAATGAGGCCCTCTTACCTCCCAAGTCGAGGTCTATGCACGCCGCCGCCGCCTCCCTCACGCCTTCCCAGTAGGGGCTGTGGAGGTCGTCCTCGTGGGCCTCCACGGCGGTCTGCACCATCTCCCACCCACCAGCTCTGCCCCCAACGCGCACCATCCCCTAGCCGCCTCGCCGGAGCAGAATCGGGCAAAGGAGACCACACATCCGTCGCATCATCTCCCTCTCGTCGGCTCAGGCAACCAGCGCACACGATCTCCCCTGCCGCTCCCGGTAGACGGAGAGAGGCGGAGGCGCCTCTCCTAGGTAGACGCTCGCGGCGCTCGCCTCACTCACCGCCGGCCTTCTCTGTGCTTCGCCGACCGTCTTTGTCGCCGGAGGGACATGGATCTGGGCGGAGCAGATCTTGGGAAGACGACAACCGTCGCCGGAGAGGGGAAATCTGGGAGAGGAGAGGGACGTGGACGCGATGCGCTATGCAGGCCCCGCTCCGGTCGCCGGTGGAGGAAGAACCTGAGGTTGTTGGAGGCGTCGCCTCTCTGCCGTCGGAGGTGGGGAGGGGAGCGGAGTGGCTTTGGGTTCAGTCGCCGTCACCGTCCTTCGTGGCCCGCGGAATTCCTTCCCCACGTCGCGACTAGCGGAATGACTTCCCCGGGTTGGAGGCGGAACGGACGCGGAACCGTTGTCTCGCATGCCTCCAAACGGCCCGGTGGGCTCTCCCGGGGCCTGTCGGCCCGGGGAATGGGAGGCCGGGGAAAGGCCGTGGAACCCCCGCGGAACGGGCCCAACCAAACGAGCCCTAAGTGCACCCGTGAAATCGGATACGAAATAACCACTCATTATGACAAACAAAGAAAAATCGGGAGCTTTCCCTAGCACTGGCACTGTAAGATGCGGTACTATAGATATCTACGCGTCCATCTCTGATTGGAGTAAAAGTGTGCGTGAACAGTTACCAAAACATTGTGGTAACGGCAAACATGGTCAGCTTTGATATATAGTATTTAGATTTATTGCACTACTAAAAAAACATCTAGCTGTAGGATTGCTAGCAGTACATGGCGCCTCACTACACAGGTGCGCCATACTATATAGCAGTAGCGCACCAAAAAGTGATGCTCCACTGGGACTGAGGTCCGGTGCCCCCACGGTCACAGGGCACAACGTAACCCGAGGCCTCAAATCCACCATCCATTGACATCCAATGGTCACAAGACAAAGAGCCAGAGCCTTCTCCTCCACGCACAGCACATCAGAAACGAATCGAGCCAAAACAGCGCGGGCGGAGCTGGGCTGCTGTCGCCGGCAGCACCGCGGGAAGGGAGGAGAGAGCAAGCTCCGGCCGAACTCGGGAAAAGAAGACGGCGGCACCGGCAAGCCATCTTCCCCCACGCCGACCACCTCCTCCACCCGACGCCGACCACCTCCCATCCCCCCGCCACGCTTCGACCACCTCTACCCCGTGTGACGACGGCATCGTGCTGTTTGTAAGAAATCTGAAGAAACAGAGGAGGCTTTTGTCTCAGTCGAATGCTGTGTATAACTGAATTTGCCGCCGTGCTATTTGTCTGAAATCTGAAGAAACATAGGAGGCTTTTGTCTTACTCGAACAGCAGGGTGGCGCCAGAGGAGGCCGACAGAGCATGCAGAGGAGGGTGTTGTATGGGATGGAGAGAGCCACCGGAGCAGAGCGGAGCGGCCGGTCGCGGCCGCGTGGAGTAGACAGTCCGATTGGCGGCGGATCTTACCCGTCGCGGGCACGTGGAAGAGACGGTCGGAGCGGGCCGTCGCGGCTTGCGGGGAGGTCGCCGGAGTGCCAGCAGCAGAGCTCCACCCGGCCGCGATGCCTCTGCTCCCGCTCGATTCGTTTCTGCGGTGCTGTGGGTGGCGGAGAAGGTTGACTCTGGGAACTTTGTCTTGTGACCGTTGGATGGCAATGGACGGTGGATGTGAGGCCTCGGGTCACGCTGTGCCCTGTGACCGTGGGGGCACTGGATCTCAGTCCGCTCCACTGGTAGTCATGTTAGCAGTGGCGCACCTGGTGAGCAGTGCGCCACCACTAGGGATCTACCAGAGCCACCCCTCCCCCAGGCTTACCAGTGGCGCACCACGTCTCGGTGCGCCACAGCTATCGTTACCAGTGGTGCACCTGGTAAATAGTGCGCCACTACTATGTTTGACCAAAGTTTGATCCATCCATATACATAGCAATGACGCACCATGTACAGATGCGCCACCGATATTTGAGGTAGCAGTGGCGCATCTATAAATGGTGTGTCATTGCTATGTATGGGGGTGTTGGAAATGTTTGGGCACCACCCCTAGATCGGCTTTTCGGCTTTGAAAAAATAAAATAAATAGATAGAAAATTGAAAAAATAAAATCCTTCAAGATGCCCATGTATTATGTTATCTAGTTTTAACGAAAATTAACAAACATGAACTTCGACTTTCTTTGCAAAATGACATCATGATTCGGTAAATGGGAATTTCTGGTTACATACAACCTCCGATTCTTAAAAATCGAAAAGGAAACAAGACTTTTTTAGGTTTTAGATTTCGGGCAGAAATTGTTTTTTTAAAAAATAGCAGTGGCGCACCAAGACTTGTGGTGCGCCACTGCTAACTTCCCACCCTATGAAATTCGAAATGCAATCTGTTTTTTCCTGCCAACTAGTTTGATCGCACTTGTGTGGTAGTTTTCGTGCGCTGGGGAGTCGCCGTCGTGATGTCGTCGATCTAGCGCCGTTGATGACGTGTAGACCTGGGACTGGCTGGGCCAAGCCAGTTCTTGTGCTATAGCTGTTGTTGGGTAGGGTATGTGTGTACCCAAATCCACACCCAAAATTCCCCATACCCATTTGAGTTTTCATTGTCCATACCCAATTTATTTGGATAATTCCCACGAGGAACTGGTGATCAAATGTATATCCGGAATTCTTCAGCCATAGCGCTACAGGCGAACTGGCGAGATTGGCGCACAAGCAGAGCGATGGTTGATCGCGGGCAGGCAGAGCGATGGCGAGCAGTGAGGTTGGCTGGTGGCGCGTGGGGTCGGGCATGCCTTGGCCTGGCGATGATGAAAGCGGATGGCCGGCGGCAGTACTACACGAAGGCACCCGGTAGAGCGCCGGTCCAAGAACTCGTGCTCGAGAACGGCGACGGAATGCTCTGACATGCGGCGACGACATCGGCCAGCTGCCGACTGCTGCGACATGCGGTTGCAGCGTCTGAGTGAGGCGTCCGTCGGCGGTAGCCGCCGAGTGAGGTGGCCGATGGCGGCAGCGGCCGAGTGAGGCGGGCAGCGGCGGCAACATGGAGGAGAATCGGGGCACTTAGTTGAGAAATTTATGATTTTCTTAGTAACTAGTAACTAGAGCAGGAAGAAAGGGCAAAATGGGTAACCGATGGGTAAGAGGATATTATCCTCCCCATGCCCAAAGTAAAATAAATAAATTATTTTTCCCCGTAACCTACCCATAAGTGTGGGTACGGATTTGGGTAAGGATGGTGGGTAACAAAACGGCAGGTTTATCTTGCGCTCAACCTGCAGATGAATCTAGTCGGGGCTAGGTCTAGTGCGACTTGGGTTGGTGGTGCGGTAGTGATTTCTGCTTTGCCCGCTCCGTGTCCTCGCGTCGACGCCGAATTTTTGATCGGGTTAGATCTCGGCGAAAGTTGCACATGGCGTTGGCCTGTGCCAGTGATGGCGTCACCTGCGGGTGTCGCTCCCTTACTGAAGGCATCTCTCTCATGTTCGAAGTGATGGACTCCATCCCTCTGCGTCAACCTGCTCTCCTTGGGTCCTCGCTTCGTGCATGCCTCTCCGGTAGTGCCTTGTGGATCACCCTGCGACCACTCCCTGGTGTTGATGCCCTCTCGCAACGTTGGCCCGGCTGCTTTTACACGGTTTGTTGCGGCAGCTGGTGTGACGCCCCAGAACTGGTACCATGAGGATTCCAGCGATCCCGCCAAAATCCGCACGATATCGATTCGGGGATGCCCTCCGACACGACATGCGCGACGAATCACACACGTGATGCCAGAGGAATTACCACGAGCAGTAACATTACAACAGGTTTACAATAGAGCTCACAAGAAACATATATATTACAACAACAACTCCAATGAGTCAAGATACAAATATACAAGATCCGAATCGTACAGAAATGTCGAATGCGTCCGAATACGGACAAGATACAAATTGTATTAAGAGTCCTGAAGATAACCAGTGGCGTCCATAACCCTGCCCAGACCAAGCCGGAAGGGTAACCTTGCTAACGTCGTTCTTCATCGCACCGATCTTTATACCTGCCCGGTTATGTCCAAAAGCAGCAAGAAGTACGGGTTCATACTTAACAAGACTTTAAAACGTATAGCATTCGTCAACCAGTTGTCCTTTGTACTTGAGGCACGCAGTGGACTTAGAGGATGCAAGAGAAACATCATAGGCAATATGGTGGGGTTAAGCGGTAGCGCGCAAGCACTAAAAACCTATAGAGACACTCTACAACATTTGTCTATCAGAGAAGGTGAGAGAGCGCATAAACTAACAGTTCTATACTCTACAAACATAACCCGACCGATGTGTTCCCCCTTTGCAAAAAAGTACTGGCAAAGGCACTCACACGGTTGACAAGTTTTATTAGGTAACCATTGTAGTAATGCTATATTACAACGCAAGTTTTTAGCAAGTTATTAACATCAACATAAAGGTGTAAGTTGTTTTATGATCGAGCTATACAATTCCAAGTCATCCATAACCGCGGACACGACTTATCGATAAGATGTACACCCTGCAGGGGTGAAAGGACACAGATGTCGCCTAAAGAGGGGGGGGGGTGAATAGGCGATTTAAAACTTTTACGAGATGGGCTTAACAAATGCGGAATAAAACTAGCGTTTACTTTGTCAAACCCAAAGCCTATATACTATTGTTCACCTATGTGCACCAACAACTTATTCTAAGCAATGGTTCACCTATGTGCACCAACAACTTATGCTAAGCAATACAAGCAAGTATGTGATAGCAAGATATATATAACTTCAAGCACGATGGCTATCACAAGGTAAAGTGCATAAGTAAAGAGCTCGGGTATAGAGATAACCGAGGCACGCGGGAGACGATGATTTATCCCGGAGTTCACACTCTTGCGAGTGCTAATCTCCGGTGGAGAGGTGCGGTTGCTTAGTGCTCCCGAACGCCACAAGAGGCTCACCTTGAGGTGTGGTTGCTCGATGCACACCAACGCCACAAAGGCCTCACCCCAAGATGCGGTACTCACACCACACACCGAACGCCACGAAGGCGCCTCACCTAAATCTCCGGTGACCCTCGCCACAAAGGCCTAGGTCACGGTTCCACTAAGGGATTTCCTTCGAGGCGGAAACCGGGCCTTACACAAAGATTGGGGCACACATCCACAACTTAATTGGAGGCTCCCAACAAATCGCCACAAAGGCGTAGAATCCGTCTAGGGTTCCAAGAACCCAAGAGTAACAACCTTCTTGCTTTCACCACCACAAATCACTGTGGAGAACTCAAACCGATGCACCAAATGCAATGGCAAGAACACCACAAAGATGCTCAAGTCCTTCTCTCTCAAATTCCAACAAAAGCTACAAAAGCTATTGGGGGAATAGGAGAGGAAGAACAAAGAGGAGAACACAAAATTCTCCAAGATCTAGATCCCAAAGATTCACTCACAAAGAGATGATTTGGTTTGGTCAAAGTGTGGATCTAGATCTCCTCTCTCTTTTCCCTCAAAATGGGGCAAGAATCATGGAGGGATAGAGAGAAAGGGCAAGCTTCTCAAGAACAACAATGGAGGAGAGAGAGAGTAGAAGAAGCAACAGCCCAAGGAGGAAGAAGGGGGGTATTTATACCCCCCAAGAAAATCGAGCCGTTGGGCAAAACCAGGGCCGGATAATCCGGCCTAAGTAAGGGCCGGATAATCCGCCCCCCCGGATAATCCGGCCTCTGGGACAAAACCTGGTCAAAATCCGGGCAAATGTCCGGCCCCTATACTGAGCAGCAATTCCTGAGGTCCTTAGCCGATTTCGAGGGGGCCGGATATTTCCGAAATATCCGGCCTGGATATTTCCGAAATATCCGGCCCGGATAATCCGGCCCAGATATTTCCGAAATATCCGGCCTAAGCAAACTGCAGAAACACCAAAACTAAAACGGGCATAACTTTTGCATCCGGACTCCGATTTCGATGATCTTGGGCTCGTTGAAATCACAACAACGAGCTCTACAACAATATGCATAGAAACATCATAGTCCAGCAAAGGAGGATAGAAACAAATGATGAAAGGTTTGACCTATCTCAAAAAGACATACCGGTAAAACCTCCAATCTTGAAAATGCAACAAGTTGCCCATGGAAAAACCATTCTCAATGAACTAGAGATTGTCATGAGAATAAGCACAAGCTCTAAAACATCACATGGATAATATCCAAATAAAACCAAGTAAGATGATGAACCAAACTCGAAAACGCAACAAGTGATCTATGCGAAATCCGTTTTCAATGAACTAGAGCTTGTCATGAGAATAAGCACAAGCTCTAAAACATCACATGGATAAGGTACAAATAACAACCAAGAAAGATGATGCAAGGATGCAAAGGTTTGAGCTCTCTCCGAACGATACGATCGAGATACTCACTCGAGAGCCCTCTTGATAGTACGGCAACTAAACTATAAACCGGTCTCCAACTACACTATGAGACCGGTGAGAAAGAAACCCTATCAAGAGCAAACCTTATACTTGCGCATTCCACTTGAGCTCTATGACGACGATCTTGACCTCAACAAGATGGAACGCCTTTCTTGCTTGTGCTTGCTTGACGAAGTCTTGTGGATTGCTCCCCCATAATCCACCATGGGAGAGCTTCTTCTTCGGCGCATCTTCACATAACCATGACCACCATGTGGATGGCAAGACTCAAGCAAAGGATCTCTTCGAGATGGCTCATCTTGAACTTGCACTTCATTCTTCATCATATTGATGTCTTGAAGTAACTTGAGGGCTCACTTCATCTTCATCTTCAAGACATACTTGACACTTGATATCCTTCATCAATTTCTTCTTATTGCAACCTTGAAGCCAACAAATGGTTCAAGAATTGCCTATGGACAACTCTTAACACTTGATATCCTTCATCAATTTCTTCTTATTGCAACCTTGAAGCCAACAAATGGTTCAAGAATTGCCTATGGACAACTCCTACAAATATAACTCAATGCAAACATTAGTCCATAGGGATTGTCATTAATTACCAAAACCACACATGGGGGCTCCATGCACTTTCAATCTCCCCCATTTTGGTAATTGATGACAATCTCTTTGAGAGGGTTTATATAAGGAATTTAAGTAACAAATAAGTTGAATATATAGAGCAAACTCCCCCATAATATATGCATGTGTGAATGATATTGACTTTCATTGCATATATTGGCATTCAAAGCCTAGTGGAGTTTCCTCTAAATATTCAACTATGCAAAGCAACAAGATGCAATGCAATAAAGGCACATGCTTAAGCACAAAGCAAAGGCATAACCAAATTCCCTTAAACCCTCCAAACTTCTCCCCCATTGGCACCAATTGCCGAAATGGGTGAAAAATTTAGAAGGCCAATATAGTGAGAGTTCCTCCATAGCGTGTGCATTTCTCATAATTTGAGTGGAATCAAATGCACATATCCAATGACGAATATTCGGAAGGAATCACACTATTGATAGGATCAAAGATTGCAAAAAGATAACAAAGTCAAGAAGCTTCAACAAATGAAGCAAGCAACCAAATGAACCACAAGGAAGATACCAAAAGAAAGATAGATATTATGATAAGATCAAGAAGATTGCTCTAAATAATATGAGGAAGCTCCCCAAGGTTTGTGCACAAAACTAGACAATTTGCATTGGAGTATAAAGTGCACAAACATGGAATCATCACTCCCATGATATCATTCAAAAACAAAAGATACCAAGTGAATCAAACTCTAATGATCACCACAAGATAGTGTTCTAAATCAAATGAGGAAGCTCCCCAAGGTACATGCATAAAATAAAATGTTGCATTTGAATACAATATGCATAACATGGAATCCTCACTCCCTCATTACCATTTAAAACACAAACATTTGCAATAGATCATAGATAGAAAATTAAGCTTACCACTTGCAACAAACAAATGGTTGAGCAACAAGTAAGAGGCACCATAATAAAAGGCTCAACCAAGAGGATATGTGAAAGGCATGATAAAGCATATTATAAGACTATTACAAGGATGAGCAAAAAGCATCATCATAGTCTTCAATGAATTATATTGCTTAGCATGACCAATCAACACGCAATAAATAAATAAGATATCGAATGGAGATGTATCATCTCTTATGTGTATAAGTTTCTCTAAGTGAGCAATATCACAAAGATATTTATCCACAAAGAAACATGCACACACAAAATAGATACACAAGAAATATAGCATGATATCCAAGACAAAGTCATGCAATATACCAATAAGAATTTTTGCTTAATAGCATGGCCAAAGGCTCAATTTTATCTTATTGTACATTCATGAACTTCAACCACAAACAACTAAAATACATCACAAATATCAACAAGGGATAGAAGATAGTTGGGATGCATTTGAGAAAGGCAACAAGTATCACAAACGGGGATACTAAAAGAAATAACTCAATTTGCACTTTCATCGATATTGCACATGTGAGAGGCTTGAGGAATTGATATGCAATAAAATTGCTAGATAGGCATAGATGGGATGGGTGAATCATGATCATGATTTTATATACTTCCCAACATATGTGCTCATCTCAAACTACTCACATTCGCAATAAAGAGGTTTCGTTAAGATTTTAGCAAGAAGCACAACACTTGCAAATCAAGAGATTCATGCCAAGATGCAACCACATGGTTGGATGCTAGAAAAATATGCATGAGAAGATACTTGTTACCGAGATAGCATTGGTGAGGATGTAGTAGATATGTGTTCGTTGACCATCCTAGCTTGCCTCATGTTACCATTGAGTCACCACTTCTCCCCAAGAGTGAGACAAGCATCCAATGCATATCCATTGTACCTAACACAAAGGTAAGTACAAAAAGGTCCCCAAACTAATTGGGTTCAAAGTAGTTAGACACAATACAACATATAGGACAAACTCCGCAATTCTATGTGCATATAGATATGAAATTGAATTTCATGCACATCTTAGCCAAATTAGGATTTGATGGAGTTTACCCTATATATTGGATCAAAGAAAGTGACACATGCCATAAGATATACATATATTAAATATGCATGCACAATACTTTCAAGAACCAAAGGAAAATACAATTTGGACAAAACACCAAATAAACCAAGAGACAATGGTTGTCCAAATTATATCAAAGAATCAAATCAACACAAGATTGACTCCAAAGACTTATCTCATTATAAGAAGCTAATTAAACCTAAACACAAAGGAATGAGATAACGAACTCCCCAAGAGAGCAAGGTTCCAACAAATAAACCAAACCCTCGAAACTTTTTATGATGGCACAAAGTACCAAAAAGAAAATTTTATGTCTCCCAAAACAATTTTTTTGATAAAGATCAAGAGATGTTAAGCATTCTAATAATATAGAAGAGCTCCCCCAAGTTTGGTGCATTATCTAGGATTTTTTATATGAATACAAAATGCACAAAACTAGGATCATCACGCTACCTATATCTTCTAACAATGTTAAGAAAGTTTGAATAGACAACTTAGATCCATAAGATGCAAGGAAGACACATGGGAGTCAAAGCACAACAAATTCATGGCAATAAATAAGACAATTTAAACAAAAGAGCCAATGTAAATATGATCAATAAATTTCTACCTCATAATAGATTGCCAATTGTCCTAGGACACAAGGTATTAGGAAATATTTCCCGGTGGTAGTTTGTAAGTATATGTAAGATCATATCTACACCAAATAAAGCATATGGTAAAAGATAAGAGTTAACCATCATGCAAAGAGAGTTTCTTGATAGCTTCAATTAGTCATACCATCATGCAAATCAATTAATAGTATTCATACCAACATGCAAAGCAATTAATAGTATTCATACCAACATGCAAAGCAATTAATAGTATTCATACCAACATGCAAAGCAATTAATAGTATTCATACCAACATGCAAAGCAATTAATAGTATGACTTGAAGCATATGGTTTTCCAAAAATGTATTGAGAGACACATTGTGAAAAACCATGCTAAGGACCACTTTCACAAATAAGATCCACAAATATATTAGCAATGAAGCCATTTAAGCAAATTGGAACTTGTTTGAGAAAACATGTCACATATGAGAGATAATTTACAATATCAATTCTATGTGACACAACCTCAAATGTTCACATTTCCTAGGCTTGTAATATGCACAAAGCTTATTACTCCCCCATAATGTGATAAGGAATTTATTTTCACAAGAGGCAAATAAGATCCAACTAGAGATATTAATGAACATTAGAATTTGAATTTCTCATGAAGATGACATACCACATAGAGACTAGATAATCTTGCAATATCAATTCTAAGTGATATTCCTCATGTACACACATTGTTAGGATTGCGAAATTCCTAAAGGCATAACACTCCCCCAAAATGTTATAGTCCATTAATCTCTCATAAGAGCCATATAAGATACAACAAGATGCAAAGAGGCTCCAACACAAGCACAAATACATGGTGTGCAACCTAACATACATAGACTTGATTTCTCAAGAAAAACAAGTAGGATGCACAACATATACAAACACATGTTAGGAACAAAACTAACACATGCAAAGGGGCGAGTAACTTTCAATATAAATGAGTTGAGCACATGTTACCGCAAGGAGGAACATTGGGTGTATGATAGAAGTAAGATAACCAAAAGACTTGGCTTGAGATAGTATAAATGATGAAGATCCCTTAATTCTTCATGATGTAGCCAAGTCTCCAATGCCCTCCAACAAGCACCTATTGATCAAGTTTTGGATTGTTGGTCCCCAACTAAGTTGGGTCCTAAGAGGTTAGTCACAATAGGCTTGGCAACCCAAATGGTTCTTTTCTTGACACCACTTTGAGCACCAACATATTTGGCAAACACATTGCCACCCTCATCCTTATGAAGAGAATAAACATCATCAATGGAGATAGAGTTGGATGAGGTACCAATAGTGCAAAAAGAGGAGATGTGGCCCTTCTCACGGCATATGTAGCAAGTTCTTTTCCTCTCCTTCTTCTCACTAGATTTCTCCACAATGGGAGCATTGGCTTGATTCTTCTTGGGAAGTGGAATTTCTTCAACTTGAGGTTGAATATGAGTTTGAGCTTGAGGCCGCTTCCCTTTTTGCTTCTTCTTCAAAGGGCAAGATCTAACATGGTGCCCTTCAATTTTGCACTTGAAGCAAACAATCTTGGCCGGGTCTTTGACTTGTACTTGGCCCTTCTTGTTGTTGTTGTTGTTGTTGGACTTGTTCTTGTTGTTGGATTTGAATCCAAGTCCACTCTTGTCATTGGGGGATTGTTGCACACTTAACATCGTGTCAAGTTTGCATTTCCCTTCATGACTCTTTACCAAGTCATTCTTCAAAGAAGTGACTTGAGCCTTGAGCTCTTTGATTTCCTCTACATGGTTAGTAACAACACAAGTACTAGAGGAAGTAGAACCTTCATTGTTAGAGCAAGAAGGCAAGGAAGATAATTCATCACAAGATTTAGCAATATTATGAGTGGATGAATTACTAGGACTAGCACATGGCAATATAACATTTTGAGTAGTAGTGCTAGTACCCACATGAGGCTCACAAGGTGTTGCCTTAGATATGATAGCCTCATGAGCTAACTTTAGCCTATCATGAGAGGCTAGAAGATCCTCATGGGAGCTAGCAAGCTTTCCATGATTTTCTTCCAATTTCCCATACTTGCTAGTTAGCAAATCAAGTTGAGCCCTTAGCTCAACATTCTCCTTCAAGATAGATGCTTCACAAGAAGTAGAGTTAGTAGCACAAGCATCATCACAAGACATATCAAGAAGAGAGGGTAACATAGCATGCTCTTTTAAATATGAAGCTTGTAGTTGGTCATATGACTTGGTGAGGATAGAGTGTTCGCTCTCCAAGGCCTTGTGGGCCTTGTCTAGATCATCTAGATCCTTAACAAGTTTATCATGACCAACACCAACTTTGGACTTTTCATTTTTAAGCAATTTTAATTTAGCTTTAGCATGGTCTCTTTCTTTAGTGAGTTTAGCAAATATTTCATTTTGAGACACCTCAAGGGTTTCAAGTTGCTCCTCTAGAGAGGCTACGGTATCTTGTTCTTCTTCAAGATCATTCTTTAAGGATGCTACATCATTGGCATACTCTCGTTCAAGAGCACCCTTTTTATCAATGGTGTTCTCATGCATCCAAATAAGTTTTTGGCTCTCAATAGCGGTAGTCAAGATTTCAAAGAAGTGAGTGCTAGCAATTTTATTTTTGCAAATAACCTTGAATACGCTCTCACCCTTATCACGTAGAGAGACAACCCAATCCTCTTCTTCATATTCATCCTCATCCTTATCACCACGAGACATATTAGGTTCCATGGTAGGAGGTACCGTGGAACCCTTGGCCATAAGGCATATATGAGGACCGTGAGATAAAGATGAGGAGTTACTTGAGGCTCCTTTCAAGATCTTGTCTTGACTAATAGAATCCTTGGTTTCCTCTACATTGTTAGACACACAACAACTAGAGGAAATAGAATCATTTTTATCATGGCCACAAGACAATGCAAGCATATCATCATTAGATTTTTTCAAGCAACTTACACATGATATGCAAGGACTATCAACACAAGCATGTAAATCATTTCTAGTGCTAGATGTGTTTGAGTCCGTAGATGAAACATTGCAATGAGATAGAGATGAAGAATCATTAATAGAAAGCTCAAAATCAACATTGCAATTTTCATCACCACTCACCATATCATTACCTTGTGTCTTGCCACACATTGGTGAAGTGGAAGAAGATGAGACCTCATCACGGCCGGAAGTGGAAGCAATACAATCATCCTTAATAATATTGGACACATCATATTTATCTTGAATCTTTGTCCATAACTCATGAGCGCTCCAAAAAGGCAAGTATGGAAAAAGACCTACATCTCTCAAAGCATTCATAAGAACATAAGAAGCTTGAGAATTGAGATATAAATTTTTCTCATCCTCTAACGATAGATTTTGTGAATCCATAGGAGGAGAAAAACCTATATCTACAATTTTCTCCATATGAGGGTCAATGTCCCGAAAATGACTAAGCATACAAATTTTCCAAACATCATAATTTGTGCCATCTAATATAAGAGTGTTATCGTGCACTAATCCTCTAGCCGACATCTTTACTCTCAAGGCGGTGAAGCCTAAGAATGAGAGACCTTGCTCTGATACCAATTGAAAGGACACAGATGTCGCCTAGAGGGGGGGGGTGAATAGGCGATTTAAAACTTTTACGAGATGGGCTTAACAAATGCGGAATAAAACTAGCGTTTACTTTGTCAAGCCCAAAGCCTATATACTATTGTTCACCTATGTGCACCAACAACTTATTCTAAGCAATGGTTCACCTATGTGCACCAACAACTTATGCTAAGCAATACAAGGAAGTATGTGATAGCAAGATATATATAACTTCAAGCACGATGGCTATCACAAGGTAAAGTGCATAAGTAAAGAGCTCGGGTATAGAGATAACCGAGGCACGCGGGAGACGATGATTTATCCCGGAGTTCACACTCTTGCGAGTGCTAATCTCCGGTGGAGAGGTGCGGTTGCTTAGTGCTCCCGAACGCCACAAGAGGCTCACCTTGAGGTGTGGTTGCTCGATGCACACCAACGCCACAAAGGCCTCACCCCAAGATGCGGTACTCACACCACACACCGAACGCCACGAAGGCGCCTCACCTAAATCTCCGGTGACCCTCGCCACAAAGGCCTAGGTCACGGTTCCACTAAGGGATTTCCTTCGAGGCGGAAACCGGGCCTTACACAAAGATTGGGGCACACATCCACAACTTAATTGGAGGCTCCCAACAAATCGCCACAAAGGCGTAGAATCCGTCTAGGGTTCCAAGAACCCAAGAGTAACAACCTTCTTGCTTTCACCACCACGAATCACCGTGGAGAACTCAAACCGATGCACCAAATGCAATGGCAAGAACACCACAAAGATGCTCAAGTCCTTCTCTCTCAAATTCCAACAAAGCTACAAAAGCTATTGGGGGAATAGGAGAGGAAGAACAAAGAGGAGAACACAAAATTCTCCAAGATCTAGATCCCAAAGATTCACTCACAAAGAGATGATTTGGTTTGGTCAAAGTGTGGATCTAGATCTCCTCTCTCTTTTCCCTCAAAATGGGGCAAGAATCATGGAGGGATAGAGAGAAAGGGCAAGCTTCTCAAGAACAACAATGGAGGAGAGAGAGAGTAGAAGAAGCAACAGCCCAAGGAGGAAGAAGGGGGGTATTTATACCCCCCAAGAAAATCGAGCCGTTGGGCAAAACCAGGGCCGGATAATCCGGCCTAAGTAAGGGCCAGATAATCCGCCCCCCCGGATAATCCGGCCTCTGGGACAAAACCTGGTCAAAATCCGGGCAAATGTCCGGCCCCTATACTGAGCAGCAATTCCTGAGGTCCTTAGCCGATTTCGAGGGGGCCGGATATTTCCGAAATATCCGGCCCGGATAATCCGGCCCGGATATTTCCGAAATATCCGGCCTAAGCAAACTGCAGAAACACCAAAACTAAAACGGGCATAACTTTTGCATCCGGACTCCGATTTCGATGATCTTGGGCTCGTTGAAATCACAACAACGAGCTCTACAACAATATGCATAGAAACATCATAGTCCAGCAAAGGAGGATAGAAACAAATGATGAAAGGTTTGACCTATCTCAAAAAGACATACCGGTAAAACCTCCAATCTTGAAAATGCAACAAGTTGCCCATGTAAAAACCATTCTCAATGAACTAGAGCTTGTCATGAGAATATGCACAAGCTCTAAAACATCACATGGATAATATCCAAATAAAACCAAGTAAGATGATGAACCAAACTCGAAAACGCAACAAGTGATCTATGCGAAATCCGTTTTCGATGAACTAGAGCTTGTCATGAGAATAAGCACAAGCTCTAAAACATCACATGGATAAGGTCCAAATAACAACCAAGAAAGATGATGCAAGGATGCAAAGGTTTGAGCTCTCTCCGAACGATACGATCGAGATACTCACTCGAGAGCCCTCTTGATAGTACGGCAACTAAACTATAAACCGGTCTCCAACTACACTATGAGACCGGTGAGAAAGAAACCCTATCAAGAGCAAACCTTATACTTGCGCATTCCACTTGAGCTCTATGACGACGATCTTGACCTCAACAAGATGGAACGCCTTTCTTGCTTGTGCTTGCTTGACGAAGTCTTGTGGATTGCTCCCCCATAATCCACCATGGGAGAGCTTCTTCTTCGGCGCATCTTCACATAACCATGACCACCATGTGGATGGCAAGACTCAAGCAAAGGATCTCTTCGAGATGGCTCATCTTGTACTTGCACTTCATTCTTCATCATATTGATGTCTTGAAGTAACTTGAGGGCTCACTTCATCTTCATCTTCAAGACATACTTGACACTTGATATCCTTCATCAATTTCTTCTTATTGCAACCTTGAAGCCAACAAATGGTTCAAGAATTGCCTATGGACAACTCTTGACACTTGATATCCTTCATCAATTTCTTCTTATTGCAACCTTGAAGCCAACAAATGGTTCAAGAATTGCCTATGGACAACTCCTACAAATATAACTCAATGCAAACATTAGTCCATAGGGATTGTCATTAATTACCAAAACCACACATGGGGGCTCCATGCACTTTCAAGGGGTTGCCCAAATGTAACCATACGCATGCTCGACCCACTTCTTACAGGCGATGTCTCACAACAAGACCGTTCCCAGTTGAACAAGAAAGTCTAGGGGGCCACCCAACTAAGATACCCGTGACGAAGTTCAGCCGTACTCCGAGACGGATCCAGAGGTTGTGTAGGCATCTAGGCAGACACTAACAGCCAGGCACTAGATAAGTTTTCTAGCAATTATCCAATACAGTACAGAATATAAACACCTGAAGGCAACAGGAAGTAAATCGTGCATATGAGCAAATAAAACCAAGGTAGTGACATAGGCATCCCCAATGGGCCTGCCGAAGATGGTACCCGGGGTTTACTGAAGGCCCACGACTCGATGAATATGAAGTTTGGAAGCCCAAGATTAGTACTAAGGAAAGCTAGAGTTGTATTAGGAAAGACATACTTGTAATATTACGGGACGGGTTAGAAACCCTCCAGGACTCTGTAACTTGTGTATTACGAATCCCTCGGCTCCGCCTCCTATATAAGGGGGAGTCGAGGGACAAAGAAAGGATCAACTCATTGTTTCACGCAACCCTAGTTTTTACATCGTCGAGCACTTTTCGGCTGAAACCTTCGAGATCTACTTGCCCTCTACTTCCGACTAAAACCCTAGTCTACAATCTGTAGGCATTGATAAGTTAATCCCTTGTCAATTGGCGCCGTTTGTGGGAATTAGAGGTGTCAAGGATCTGATCTCGATGGCACGTTCAAGATCGTCGACTTCATCAACTGCAAGCAACGCGATGGACAGAGGTAAACAGATCGAAACTGGTCTAGTCGATTTTGTTCCTCACCCGCCCTCCCGTTTGGATGCATATGCGTATCTGGAGGAGCCCATGGAGATGACGTTCGGAAGGTTCCACTTCCGCGTCGAGAAAGAAGGAGAGTATCGTCTCGAAATTCCGATCTCGTCGAGATTATCAGCGGTCGATCCCGATTTTTCGAGTTCAATATCGTCAATCGAATCAGGCGACGAGGAGATTTCATTGCCACGCTTCATCAGCACCATGGCAAGTGAAAAACTCGCCAAGATCTTCAGCGACATGTGTTTCGAGTCATCTGCGGACTCCGATATAAGCGATGACTTGAGCAACATCGACAGCTTCAACTTCATCGACAGATCCACTACTGTTGGAAAGGTCTTCACCAATCTCAATGATGGTGTCACCAAACCCGACAAAGTTCAGAATCCAAAATATCATCAGATCTATGTAATTGGAGAACCAAGTCGCCTAGGGGAGGAGACGTCAGAGAACTTCGACGATGCGGGAAATCCGTATGTCGATCCTGCAGATCTCATGCGAGGTTTAGGAACAAAATATATCGGACCAGGAACACGAGAGATGGTGCGATTTCCGCAGGCAGTATGGGACCGAGTCGCAAGAGCTATTGATGGTATAGAGCCAATTACCATTGACACGCATACAACACGCGACCGTTGGGAACCCCAAGTGGAAGGTGTGATGCGTACATCAGTAAGTTTCCCTCAGTAAGAAACCAAGGTTTATCGAACTAGTAGGAGTCAAGAAGCACGTTGAAGGTTGATGGCGGCGGAGTGTAGTGCGGCACAACACCAGGGATTCCGGCGCCAACGTGGAACCTGCACAACACAACCAAATTACTTTGCCCCAACGTAACAGTGAGGTTGTCAATCTCACCGGCTTGCTGTAACAAAGGATTAGATGTATAGTGTGGATGATGATTGTTTGCAGAAAATAGTAGAACAAGTATTGCAGTAGATTGTATTCGATTAAAAAGAATGAACCGGGGTCCACAGTTCACTAGAGGTGTCTCTCCGATAAGAATAAGTATGTTGGGTGAACAAATTACAGTTGGGCAATTGACAAATAAAGAGGGCATGACCATGCACATACATGATATGATGAGTATTGTGAGATTTAATTGGGCATTACGACAAAGTACATAGACCGCTATCCAGCATGCATCTATGCCTAAAAAGTCCACCTTCAGGTTATCATCCGAACCCCTTCCAGTATTAAGTTGCAAACAACAGACAATTGCATTAAGTATTGTGCGTAATGTAATCAACAACTACATCCTTAGACATAGCATCGATGTTTTATCCCTAGTGGCAACAGCACATCCACAACCTTAGAAATTTCTGTCACTGTCCCAGATTTAATGGGGGCATGAACCCACTATCGAGCATAAATACTCCCTCTTGGAGTTACAAGCAAAAACTTGGCCAGAGCCCCTCTACTAGCAACGGAGAGCATGCAAGATCATAAACAACACATAGATGATAGATTGATAATCAACATAACATAGCATTTATTATTCATCGGATCCCAACAAACGCAACATGTAGCATTACAGATAGATGATCTTGATCATGTTAGGCAGCTCACAAGATCCAACAATGATAGCACAATTAGGAGAAGACGACCATCTAGCTACTGCTATGGACCCATAGTCCAGGGGTGAACTGCTCACACATCACTCCGGAGGCGACCATGGCGGTGAAGAGTCCTCCGGGAGATGATTCCCCTCTCCGGTAGGGTGCCGGAGGCGATCTCCTGAATCCCCCGAGATGGGATTGGCGGCGGCGGTGTCTCTGGAAGGTTTTCCGTATCGTGGCTCTCGGTACTGGAGTTATTATCGACGAAGGCTTAAGTAGGCGGAGGAGATAGGTCAGGGGGCGCCACGAGGGCCCCACACAATAGGCCGGCGCGGCCAGGACTTGGGCCGCGCCGCCCTAGCATGTGGGCGCCTCTTCGCCCCACTTCGTTTCCTCCCCGGACTTCTGGAAGCTTCGTGGAAAAATAAGATCCTGGGCGTTGATTTCGTCCAATTCCGAGAATATTTCCTTACTAGGATTTCTGAAACCAAAAACAGCAGAGAACAGCAACTGGCTCTTCGGCATCTCGTTAATAGGTTAGTGCCGGAAAATGCATAAATATGTCATAAAGTATGCATAAAACATGTAGGTATCATCAATAAAGTGGCATGGAACATAAGAAATTATCGATACGTTAGAGACGTATCAGCATCCCCAAGCTTAGTTCCTGCTCGTCCCGAGTAGGTAAACGATAACAAAGATAATTTCTGGAGTGACATGCCATCATAATCTTGATCATACTATTGTAAGCACATGTAATGAATGCAGCGATCAAAGCAATGGTAAATGCAATGAGTAAACAATTGAATCATATAGCAAAGACTTTTCATGAATAGTACTTTCAAGACAAGCATCAATAAGTCTTGCATAAGAGTTAACTCATAAAGCAATAATTTCAAAGTAAAGGCATTGAAGCAACACAAAGGAAGATTAAGCTTCAGCGGTTGCTTTCAACTTGTAACATGTATATCTCATGGATATTGTCAACATAAAGTAATATAACAAGTGCAATATGCAAGTATGTAGGAATCAATGCACAGTTCACACAAGTGTTTGCTTCTTGAGGTGGAGAGAAATAGGTGAACTGACTCAACATAAAAGTAAAAGAAAGGCCCTTCGCAGAGGGAAGCATTGATTGCTATATTTGTGCTAGAGCTTTGGTTTTGAAAACAAGAAACAATTTTGTCAACGGTAGTAATAAAGCATATGCATCATGTAAATTATGTCCTACAAGTTGCAAGCCTCATGCATAGTATACTAATAGTGTCCGCACCTTGTCCTAATTAGCTCGGATTACCTGGATTATCACCACAATACATATGTTTTAACCAAGTGTCACAAAGGGGTACCTCTATGCCGCCTGTACAAAGGTCTAAGGAGAAAGCTCGCATTGGATTTCTCGCTTTTGATTATTCTCAACTTAGACATCCATACCGGGACAACATAGACAACAGATAATGGACTCCTCTTTAATGCTTAAGCATTCAACAACAATTAATATTCTCATATGAGATTGAGGATATTTGTCCAAAACTGAAACTTCCACCATGGATCATGGCTTTAGTTAGCGGCCTAATGTTCTTCTCTAACAGTATGCATGCTCAAACCATTCAACTCATGGTAAATCGCCCTTACTTCAGACAAGACGGACATGCATAGCAACTCACATGATATTCAACAAAGAGTAGTTGATGGCGTCCCCGGGAACATGGTTAACGCACAACAAGCAACTTAATAAGAGATAAAGTGCATAAGTACATATTCAATACCACAATAGTTTTTAGGCTATTTGTCCCATGAGCTATATATTGAAAAGATGAAGAATGGAAAATTTAAAGGTAGCACTCAAGCAATTTACTTTGGAATGGTGGAGAAATACCATGTAGTAGGTAGGTATGGTGGACACAAATGGCATAGTGGTTGGCTAAAGGATTTTGAAATGCATGAGAAGTATTCCCTCTCGATACAAGGCTTAGGCTAGCAAGGTTATTTGAAACAAACACCAGTATGAAGCGGTACAACAAAACTCACATAAAAGACATATTGTAAGCATTATAAGACTCTACACCGTCTTCCTTATTGTTCGACCCTTACTAGAAATTATCTAGACCTTAGAGAGACCAATTATGCAAACCAAATTTTAGCAAGCTCTATGTATTTCTTCATTAATAGGTGCAAAGTATATGATGCAAGAGCTTAAATATTAGCACAACAATTGCCAAGTACCAAATTATTCAAGACATTCTACCAATTACTACATGTAGCATTTCCCGTTTCCAACCATATAACAAATTAACGAAGAAGATTCAACCTTCGCCATGAATATTATGAGTAAAGCCTAAGGACATATTTGTCCATATGCAACAGCGGAGCGTGTCTCTCTCCCACACAATGAATTCTAGGATCCATTTTATTCAAACAAAACAAAAACAAGAACAAACAGATGCTCCAAGCAAAGTACATAAGATGTGATGGAATAAAAATATAGTTTCACTAGAGGAACCTGATAATGTTGTCGATGAAGAAGGGGATGCCTTGGGCATCCCCAAGCTTAGACGCTTGAGTCTTCTTGAAATATGCAGGGGTGAACCACCGGGGCATCCCCAAACTTAGAGTTTTCACTCTCCTTGATCATATTGTATCATCTCCCTCTATTGTTCCTTGAAAACTTCCTCCACACCAAACTTAAAACAACTCATTAGAGGGTTAGTGCACAATCAAAATTCACATGTTCAGAGGTGACATAATCATTCTTAACACTTCTGGACATTGCACAAAGCTACTGAAAGTTAATGGAATAGAAAAATCCATCAAGCATAGCAAAACAGGCAATG
Source organism: Lolium perenne (assembly GCF_019359855.2). NCBI lineage: Eukaryota > Viridiplantae > Streptophyta > Magnoliopsida > Poales > Poaceae > Lolium > Lolium perenne. The sequence continues at coordinate 230,114,347 of NC_067250.2, forward strand.
CGAAATAAAAGGCAGAATCTGTCAAAAACAGAACAGTCTGTAAAGACGAATTTCTAAGAGGCACCAGACTCGCTCAAATGAAAATGCTCAAATTGAATGAAAGTTGCGTACATATCTGAGGATCACTCACGTAAATTGGCATAATTTGCTGAGTTACCTAAAGAGAATTAGGCCCAGATTCGTGACAGCAAGAAATCTGTTTCTGCGCAGTAATCCAAATCTAGTATGAACCTTACTATCAAAGACTTTACTTGGCACAACAATGCAACAAAACTAAGATAAGGAGAGGTTGCTACTGTAGTAACAACTTCCAAGTCTCAAATATAAAATAAAAGTGCATTAGTAAAATCATGGGTTGTCTCCCATAAGCGCTTTTCTTTAACGCCTTTCAGCTAGGCGCAGAAAGTGTGTATCAAGTATTATCAAGAGATGAAGCATCAACATTACCTTGGGCTTTACGCCTACCCTTCTTATTCTTTTTCTTACTCTTTGATTTAGGAAATACATGTCTACCCCCCCGGTGTAGAGGTGAATTTTAGGGTGCCTTCTCCCACATTTATGACTGCTCCCAATAGTTTCAGCAGGGATCTTCCGAGTGTGATTTGTCCTGTTCCTACACATTCAATAACAAGATAATCAGTGGATACTGTTCTCCCAAGAATGGTTGTATGCACACCCTCGGCTATTCCCTTAGGAATTATAACAGAGTTATCAATAAGAGTTATTCCTTCTCCCCCTTCAACGAGTCCCCAAAGTGTCAAAGATTCATAAATACTCTTAGAAGTCGTTTGGAAGCCAGGTTTTCATTTCGTTTGTAGCATTTTGAAATGAATACATGTATTCATTTCATTTACATTGTAATTTTAGAAATAGACACTTGTTTGGTTGCCACAGGAATTGCAAATGACAGCAGAATTCAACATTGAATTTGTAGAGGCTTCCATAAAGAATCGCAAATGACAGATCTCAGTTTGGAATCGTGTTTACCCATGGAGTCATTTTGCTAGAATTCCTAAATGAAATGATGGATCAATTCTGTGGCAACCAAACAGCCTACCTATGGAATTCCAAAATGAATTCCAGGATTCCAGGCTCAAATGATGGATACCAAACGACCTCTTAGGCATAAGGAAAAATTCAGACATAATATCACAATTGGCATGAAAAGTTTCACCACCGATAACAACTTTAATAGTAGGGTCCCATTTTGAAGGTTCAGAGTTCACTAAAACTTGATCAAGACGGTTACGAACATAGCTATAATTTTCTTTCAAGCAAGATGCACTTGTCTCAAGAGTATTTAATCTATTATAAATGCTAATAAGAGCTGAATCAAAGTTATTAGCTGAACTATGTGATGCAACTAATTTTTTTATGGCATTAAAAGCTTGATCCCCATTGCAATGGAGGAAATCTCCTCCCACTACAGCATCCAAAGCATATCTATAGCGAATTATAAGCCCAAAATAAAAGTTACTAAGGAGCAAACTTAGAGTCATTTGAGGTTCAGCTTTACGATAAGAATCAAAAATTCTGGACCAAACATCTTTAAAACTCTCCTCATCCCCTTGTTTAAAAGTGAAGACTAATTCCTCAGGTGAAGAAGTAACAGGTGCAGAACTAGACATGGTAACAAAAGTAAAATGCAAGTAACTAATTTTTTTTGTGTTTTTAATATGGAGAACAAGATAGTAAATAAAGTAAAACTAGCAACTAATTTTTTGGTGTTTTGTTTTAGTGTAGCAAACAAAGAAGTAAATAAAAGTAAAACAAGACAAAAACAAAGTAAAGAGATTGGAGGTGGAGACTCCCCTTGCAGCGTGTCTTGATCTCCCCGGCAACGGCGCCAGAAATTTAGGTTGACACGCGTACAGCACGCGACCGTTGGGAACCCCAAGTGGAAGGTGTGATGCGTACAGCAGTAAGTTTCCCTCAGTAAGATACCAAGGTTTATCGAATCAGTAGGAGTCAAGAAGCACGTCGAAGGTTGATGGCGGCGGAGTGTAGTGCGGCGCAACACCAGGGATTCCGGCGCCAACGTGGAACCTGCACAACACAACCAAATTACTTTGCCCCAACGTGACAGTGAGGTTGTCAATCTCACCGGCTTGCTGTAACAAAGGATTAGATGTATAGTGTGGATGATGATTGTTTGCAGAAAACAGTAGAACAAGTATTGCAGTAGATTGTATTCGATTAAAAAGAATGGACCGGGGTCCACAGTTCACTAGAGGTGTCTCTCCGATAAGAATAAGCATGTTGGGTGAACAAATTACATTTGGGCAATTGACAAATAAAGAGAGCATGACCATGCACATACATGATATGATGAGTATTGTGAGATTTAATTGGGCATTACGACAAAGTACATAGACCGCTATCCAGCATGCATCTATGCCTAAAAAGTCCACCTTCAGGTTATCATCCGAACCCCTTCCAGTATTAAGTTGCAAACAACAGACAATTGCATTAAGTATGGTGCGTAATGTAATCAACAACTACATCCTTAGACATAGCATCGATGTTTTATCCCTAGTGGCAACAGCACATCCACAACCTTAGAACTTTCATCGTCTTGTCCCAGATTTAATGGAGGCATGAACCCACTATCGAGCATAAATACTCCCTCTTGGAGTTACAAGCAAAAACTTGGCCAGAGCCTCTACTAGCAACGGAGAGCATGCAAGATCATAAACAACACATAGATGATAGATTGATAATCAACATAACATAGCATTCATTATTCATCGGATCCCAACAAACGCAACATGTAGCATTACAGATAGATGATCTTGATCATGTTAGGCAGCTCACAAGATCCAACAATGATAGCACAATTAGGAGAAGAGTACCATCTAGCTAATGCTATGGACCCATAGTCCAGGGGTGAACTACTCACACATCACTCCGGAGGCGACCATGGCGGTGAAGAGTCCTCCGGGAGATGATTCCCCTCTCCGGCAGGGTGCCGGAGGCGATCTCCTGAATCCCCCGAGATGGGATTGGCGGCGCTGGCGTCTCTGGAAGGTTTTCCGTATCGTGGCTCTTGGTACTGGAGTTATTATCGATGAAGGCTTAAGTAGGCGGAGGAGATAGGTCAGGGGGCGCCACGAGGGCCCCACACAACAGGCCGGCGCGGCCAAGGCTTGGGCCGCGCCGCCCTAGTGTGTGGGCGCCTCGTCGCCCCACTTCGTTTCCTCCCCGGACTTCTGGAAGCTTCGTGGAAAAATAAGATCATGGGCGTTGATTTCGTCCAATTCCGAGAATATTTCCTTACTAGGATTTCTGAAACCAAAAATAGCAGAAAAACAGCAACTGGCTCTTCGGCATCTCGTTAATAGGTTAGTGCCAGAAAATGCATAAATATGACATAAAGTATGCATAAAACATGTAGGTATCATCAATAAAGTGGCATGGAACATAAGAAATTATCGATACGTTGGAGACGTATCAACCATAACGGCGACACCGGAGGAGTTACAAGCGTATCAATATAGGCTTGCACGTACCAGGCGGGAGCTCGAGAAGCAGAAAATCGAGTTGGATAGGAGGCAGGAAGCAGCTTCTGCGTCAAGTAGGCAAAGAGCTAACTTGAGTCAACAGTCTGGCACTTCGGGAGATAGCCACAGGGCAGCACGAAATAGAGCAAGATCTCGGCTGCAAAATATACCTGAGGCAGATAGGGAGAATCTGGTTCAAAACCTCGACATGTCCTTTATGTCGATAGACACGAGGGGGAACATTATCCCTAAGACACCAGAAGCTGGGTACATGGCGACGCAAGCCTTCATCCTCGCATCCAAGCCAGCTCCCGGAGATCCAAGAGAAGCATTGTACAATATGGCCATGGCAGGAGTTGGAGCCATGTGAACGGCGTTTATAAATTCGCCTCCCGAAGGATCAGCAAGGAAAAATGGTCCATGACCCACTGCAGTAGCACCAGGTCCCGAAAGAACAAGTGGGGCAAGAGACACAACAACTCAAGCACGGGTGGATAGAGCACGACAAAATAGAAGGGAACATCGGCATTCCCCAGAGATAGATGACGAGGATATGTGTGGGCTACCGTGCTTTACAAGGAGGGTCCGGAAAACTCGAGTTCCTTCAGGGTTTAAATTACCCGATATTTTCAAAAAAAATCGACGGCCTGCAAGATCCCGAGGATTGGCTAGTTGATTACCTCGAGACGGTGAAGCTGATAGGTGGAACCAGAGCAACAGCTATGCAGAGCATCCAAGTACATCTGAGTGGAGCCGCACAATCTTGGATAAAAAAGCTTCCTCCATGTTCCATCGACAGCTGGGATAGTTTTGAGGATGTATTCGTGAAGAATTTCCGATCCACCTGCAAAAAACCTGCATCACTAGAAGAGTTGAGATCGTGTCGACAAAAGCATGATGAATTAATGAGAAAATACATCCAGAGGTGGAACATCATTAAAAACTCGGCAGAGAACATATCTGACGAGAGAGCAATAGACGCGTTCGTGGCAGGAATTCGACGAGGAGATTTTGTCGAAGACTTGGGGAGAACCAACCCAAGGACAGTGTCAGCACTGATGGAGATAGCAAACAGGTGGGCAGATGGAGAAGATGCTGTTCACAATAAGCGACACAGGTCACCAGAGGAGGACCGAAGTCAAAATTTTCAAAATAGACGGCGATTTCCTCGGCAGTTCTCGAATTATGATGCTCCTGGCCAAATATCGGCTGGTTTTCGTGGAAGCACTGGAGGAAACAATAGAGATGAATATCAAAGGAGTAGCGAGCAGCGAGGCGACAATAGAGACGACTCCCGGAATAACAGGCAAAATAGTGGGCAGAGGTTCCAGAGACCATTTGTGTCTCCCGAGGATATGATGAACGGGCCATGTCAGATGCATTTCTATCTCGATAATAATGGGAAGAGGCAGTCAGGGCATCTGCAGAAGGACTGTCGAAATTTTCAAGCAATGTTGAGGTTTGCAGGGCAAGCCAATGCTCAAGCAACAAATAGAAACCCCCAAGGGCCCAGGAGTGAGATCCACCTGCCACCTCCTCCTGCAATTACGGACGAGAATTGGCACCAGCTCAGGATAGCGGCAGCACCACACCCACCTCCATATATCGACCCCAACTCCAACGACGCGGTCTCGATGATTCAGAAAGCTAGGCCGTCTAACAGGGCTCAGAAAGTAATATCGCGTCAAGTGTTCATGGCAGAGAAGATGCCTCCACCAACGATTGAGTACTTAAATTGGTCGGGACAGGATATTGGCTTCACAATAGCGGATCACCCGCAGCAAGTTCCTCGACCAGGACAGTCAGCACTTATCTTACCAGCAGTGATCGCAGGATTCTACGTATCTCGAGTATTCATAGATGGAGGGAGCAGCCTAAACCTTATGTATGCAGATACACTAAGAAAGATGAACATATACTTGGCAAACCTAAAACCAACTGACAGGCGTTTCCATGGTATCACGCCAGAGAAGCCAAGTTATCCGCTTGGGAAGATCAATCTCGACGTTCAGTTTGGAACCCGAGAAAACTACATGATAGAAGGGATTTCTATTTTCGTGCCCTCGGTTCCTTAGTTGTGCTCAGTTTTCCCCAGCTCCTTAGTTTTTCCTCAATTTTCCCCAAGTCCTTGTTTGAAACCCGCAGAAGCGGCTCAGACGGCAGGATTCCCGTTAAGTTGACCGTTCCGTGCTGACGTGTGGGGCCGCGTCGTGTGGGTCCTCGTCGCGTGGAGCTGGTAGAAAGGGACCGCGTGGGACAGGACGAGATAGCATTTGGTTGCACGTGAGCAGGAGCTGAGTTTTGTCTCTCTCGGCCCAAACTGGCATTTTCCCTTTTAAGAGCACCTTTTCCCCTCTTTCTCTCTCTGTCTTTTTCACCAAATTAGTATCAAATCTAGAGAAGCTTCTATTTCTGCCTTTTGACCCTCGTTTTTTGCCCAATATGGCAGCAAATCTAGAAGCTAGTATATGATAAATTCACAGCAGCATAATCAGAAAACTAAGTATAATACATAAACTGCATACAGCAGCCAAAAGCAGCCAATAACATTGTTAATGGTCACGACAAACTAAGATGAAAAAAATACAAGACGCACGCAATGTATGGCCAGCTAGAAGATTCCTCATTGCTCATATATTTCTTCGTCGCCCCATTCATGCATTATCCCAAGGAAATATTCATTGAACTCCTTCCGTCTGCAGTGTGTGGCTGACATGCGTACAGCACGCGACCGTTGGGAACCCCAAGTGGAAGGTGTGATGCGTACAGCAGTAAGTTTCCCTCAGTAAGAAACCAAGGTTTATCGAACCAGTAGGAGTCAAGAAGCACGTTGAAGGTTGATGGCGGCGGAGTGTAGTGCGGCGCAACACCAGGGATTCCGGCGCCAACGTGGAACCTGCACAACACAACCAAATTACTTTGCCCCAACGTGACAGTGAGGTTGTCAATCTCACCGGCTTGCTGTAACAAAGGATTAGATGTATAGTGTGGATGATGATTGTTTGCAGAAAACAGTGGAACAAGTATTGCAGTAGATTGTATTCGATTAAAAGAATGGACCGGGGTCCACAGTTCACTAGTGGTGTCTCTCTGATAAGAATAAGCATGTTGGGTGAACAAATTACAGTTGGGCAATTGACAAATAAAGAGGGCATGACCATGCACATACATGTTATGATGAGTATTGTGAGATTTAATTGGGCATTACGACAAAGTACATAGACCGCTATCCAACATGCATCTATGCCTAAAAAGTCCACCTTCAGGTTATCATCCGAACCCCTTCCAGCATTAAGTTGCAAACAACAGACAATTGCATTAAGTATGGTGCGTAATGTAATCAACAACTACATCCTTAGACATAGCATCGATGTTTTATCCCTAGTGGCAACAGCACATCCACAACCTTAGAACTTTCTGTCACTGTCCCAGATTTAATGGAGGCATGAACCCACTATCGAGCATAAATACTCCCTCTTGGAGTTACAAGCAAAAACTTGGCCAGAGCCTCTACTAGTAACAGAGAGCATGCAAGATCATAAACAACACATAGATAATAGATTGATAATCAACATAGCATAGTATTCCATATTCATCGGATCCTAACAAACACAACATGTAGCATTACAGATAGATGATCTTGATCATGTTAGGCAGCTCACAAGATCCAACAATGATAGCACAATTAGGAGAAGACGACCATCTAGCTACTGCTATGGACCCATAGTCCAGGGGTGAACTACTCACTCATCACTTCGGAGGCGACCATGGCGGTGAAGAGTCCTCCGAGAGATGATTCCCCTCTCCGGCAGGGTGCCGGAGGCGATCTCCTGAATCCCCCGAGATGGGATTGGTGGCGGCGGCGTCTCTGGAAGGTTTTCCGTATCGTGGCTCTCGGTACTGGAGTTATTATCGACGAAGACTTAAGTAGGCGGAGGAGATAGGTCAGGGGCGCCATGAGGGCCCCACACAACAGGCCAGCGCGGCTAGGGCTTCGGCCGCGCCACCCTAGCGTGTGGGCGCCTCGTCGCCCCACTTCGTTTCCTCCCCGGACTTCAGGAAGCTTCGTGGAAAAATAAGATCCTGGGCGTTGATTTCGTCCAATTCCTAGAATATTTCCTTACTAGGATTTCTGAAACCAAAAACAGCAGAAAATAGCAACTGGCTCTTCGGCATCTCGTTAATAGGTTAGTGCCGGAAAATGCATAAATATGACATAAAGTATGCATAAAACATGTAGGTATCATCAATAAAGTGGCATGGAACATAAGAAATTATCGATACGTTGGAGACGTATCAGCATCCCGAAGCTTAGTTCCTGCTCGTCCCGAGTAGGTAAACGATAACAAAGGTAATTTCTGGAGTGACATGCCATCATAATCTTGATCATACTATTGTAAGCACATGTAATGAATGCAGCGATCGAAGCAATGGTAAATGCAATGAGTAAACAAATGAATCATATAGCAAAGACTTTTCATGAATAGTACTTTCAAGACAAGCATCAATAAGTCTTGCATAAGAGTTAACTCATAAAGCAATAAATTCAAAGTAAAGGCATTGAAGCAACACAAAGGAAGATTAAGTTTCAGCGGTTGCTTTCAACTTGTAACATGTATATCTCATGGATATTGTCAACATAAAGTAATATAACAAATGCAATATGCAAGTATGTAGGAATCAATGCACAGTTCACACAAGTGTTTGCTTCTTGAGGTGGAGAGAAATAGGTGAACTGACTCAACATAAAAGTAGAAGAAAGGCCCTTCGCAGAGGGAAGCATTGATTGCTATATTTGTGCTAGAGCTTTGGTTTTGAAAACATAAAGAGAGCATAAAAGTAAATTTTGAGAGGTGTTTGTTGTTGTCAACGAATGGTAGCGGGTACTCTAACCCCCTTGCCAGACAAACCTTCAAAGAGCGGCTCCCATGAAACATTTTTATTTTTGGGTGGCACTCCTTCCAACCTTTGCTTTCACAAACCATGGCTAACCGAATCCTCGGGTGCCTCCCAACAATCTCATACCATGAAGGAGTGCCTTTTTATTTTAGTTTTATTTAGATGACACTCCTCCCCACCTTTGCTTTCTCAAGCCATGGCTAACCGAATCCTCGGGTGCCGTCCAACAATCACATACCATGGAGGAGTGTCTATTTTTGTAACATTATGAAGGTTAATTAATTTGGGAATGGGAATCCCATTGCCAGCTCTTTTTGCAAAATTATTGGATAAGCGGATGAAGCCACTAGTCCATTGGTGAAAGTTGCCCAACAAGATTGAAAGATAAACACCACATACTTCCTCATGAGCTATAAAACATTGACACAAATAAGAGGTAATAACTTTTGAAGTGTTTAAAGATAGCATTCAAGCAATTTACTTTGGAATGGCGGAGAAATACCATGTAGTAGGTAGGTATGATGGACACAAATGGCATAGTGGTTGACTCAAGGATTTTGGAATGCATGAGAAGTATTCCCTCTCGATACAAGGCTTAGGCTAGCAAGGTTATTTGAAACAAACAAAAGTATGAAGCGGTGCAGCAAAACTCACATAAAAGACATATTGTAAGCATTATAAGACTCTACACCGTCTTCCTTATTGTTCGACCCTTACTAGAAATTATCTAGACCTTAGAGAGACCAATTATGCAAACCAAATTTTAGCAAGCTCTATGTATTTCTTCATTAATAGGTGCAAAGTATATGATGCAAGAGCTTAAACATGAGCACAGCAATTGCCAAGTATCACATTATTCAAGACATTCTACCAATTACTACATGTAGCATTTCCCGTTTCCAACCATATAACAATTTAACGAAGCAGATTCAACTTTCGCCATGAATATTATGAGTAAAGCCTAAGGACATATTTGTCCATATGCAACAGCGGAGCGTGTCTATCTCCCACACAATGAATGCTAGGATCCATTTTATTCAAACAAAACAAAAACAAAAACAAAAAGACGCTCCAAGCAAAGTACATAAGATGTGATGAAATAAAAATATAGTTTCACTAGAGGAACCTGATAATGTTGTCGATGAAGAAGGGGATGCCTTGGGCATCCCCAAGCTTAGACACTTGAGTCTTCTTGAAATATGCAGGGGTGAACCACCGGGGCATCCCCAAGCTTAGAGCTTTCACTCTCCTTGATCATATTGTATCATCTCCCTCTCTTGATCCTTGAAAACTTCCTCCACACCAAACTCAAAACAACTCATTAGAGGGTTAGTGCATAATCAAAATTCACATATTCAGAGGTGACATAATCATTCTTAACACTTCTGGACATTGCACAAAGCTACTGAAAGTTAATGGAATAGAAAAATCCATCAAGCATAGCAAAACCGACAATGCGAAATAAAAGGCAGAATCTGTCAAAGCAGAACAGTCCGTAAAGATGAATTTCTAAGAGGCACCATACTTGCTCAAATGAAAATGCTCAAATTGAATGAAAGTTGCGTACATATCTGAGGATCAGTCACGTAAATTGGCATAATTTTCTGAGTTACCTACAGAGAATTAGGCCCAGATTCGTGACAGCAAGAAATCTGTTTCTGCGCAGTAATCCAAATCTAGTATGAACCTTACTATCAAAGACTTTACTTGGCACAACAATGCAACAAAACTAAGATAAGGAGAGGTTGCTAAAGTAGTAACAACTTCCAAGACTCAAATATAAAACAAAAGTGCAGCAGTAAAATCATGGGTTGTCTCCCACAAGCGCTTTTCTTTAACGCCTTTCAGCTAGGCGCAGAAAGTGTGTATCAAGTATTATCAAGAGACGAAGCATCAACATCATAATTTGTTATAATGATAGAATCAAAAGGTAACTTCATTCTATTTCTAGGGAAGTGTTCCATACCTTTCTTGAGAGGAAATTGATATTTAATATTACCTTCCTTCATATCAATGATAGCACCAACATTTCGAACAAAAGGTCTTTCCAATATAATGGGACAAGATGCATTGCATTCAATATCCAAGACAACAAAATCAACGGGGACAAGGTTATTGTTAATGGTAATGCGAACATTATCAACACTCCCCAAAGGTTTCTTTGTAGAATTATCAGCAAGATTAACATCCAAATAACAATTTTTCAATGGTGGCAAGTCAAGCATATTATAGATCTTTCTAGGCATAACGGAAATACTTGCACCAAGATCACATAAAGCATTACAATCAAAGTCATTGACCTTCATCTTAATGATGGGCTCCCAACCATCCTCTAGCTTCCTAGGAATAGAAGCTTCGCGTTCTAATTTCTCTTCTCTAGCTTTTATGAGAGCATTTGTAATATGTTTCGTGAAAGCCAAATTTATAGCACTAGCATTAGGACTCTTAGCAAGTTTTTGTAAGAACTTTATAACTTCAGAGATGTGGCAATCATCAAAATCCAAACCATTATAATCTAAAGCAATGGGATCATTGTCCCCAATGTTGGAAAAAAATTCAGCAGTTTTATCACAGGCAGTTTCAACAGTTTTAGCAGTTTCAGGCAGTTTTTCACGCATTGCATTAGAAGTGGAAACATTGCCAACACCAATTATTTTACCATTAATAGTAGGAGGTGCAGCAACATGTGGAGCATTAGCATTACTAGTGGTGGTAATAGTCCAAACTTCAGCTATATTATCTTCTTTAGCATTTTCTTCTTTTTCCCACCTAGCACGCAATTCGGCCATCAATCTTATATTCTCATTAATTCTAACTTGGATGGCATTTGTTGTAGTAACAATTTTATTATTATTATTTTCATTAGGCATAACTTTCGATTTCAAAAGATCAACATCAGCAGCAAGACTATCGACTTTAGAAGCAAGTATATCAATTTTCCCAAGCTTTTCTTCAACACATTTGTTAAAAGCAGTTTGTGTACTAATAAATTCTTTAAGCGTGGCTTCAAGTCCAGGGGGTGTATTCCTATAATTTTTGTAAGAATTCCCATAAGAATTACCATAGCCGTTACCATTATTATAAGGATATGGCCTATAGTTGTTACTAGAATTGTTCCGGTAAGCATTGTTGTTGAAATTATTATTTTTAATGAAGTTCACATCAACATGTTCTTCTTGAGCAACCAATGAAGCTAACGGAACATTATTAGGATCAACATTAGTCCTACCATTCACAAGCATAGACATAATAGCATCAATCTTATCACTCAAGGAGGAGGTTTCTTCGACAGAATTTACCTTCTTACCTTGTGGATCTCTTTCCGTGTGCCATTCAGAGTAATTAATCATCATATTATCAAGAAGCTTTGTTGCTCGCTGATGTCTACGCCCCCTCCTTTTCCTGTAGACAGTGTTGGGCCTCCAAGAGCAAAGGTTTGTAGAACAGCAGCAAGTTTTCCCTTAAGTGGATCACCCAAGGTTTATCGAACTCAGGGAGGAAGAGGTCAAAGATATCCCTCTCATGCAACCCTGCAACCACAAAGCAAGAAGTCTCTTGTGTCCCCAACACACCTAATAGGTGCACTAGTTCAGCGAAGAGATAGTGAAATACAGGTGGTATGAATAAGCAGTAGCAACGGCACCAGAAAAGTGTTTTGCCCAGGACAGTAAACAAGCAGTAGTAACGCAACAGTAGTAACACAGTAAAACAGTAAACAAGCAGCGATAGCAGTATTTAGGAACAAGGCCTAGGGATTACACTTTCACTAGTGGACACTCTCAACATTGATCGCATAATAAATAACTCTTTCTCATATGTGCTACATACACTCTTTTGTTGGATGATGAACACATTGCGTAGGATTACACGAACCCTCAATGCCGGAGTTAACAAGCTCCACAATTCAATGTTCATATTTAAATAACCTTAGAGCATAATAGATCATTGCAAAATAAACCAAGAACTAACATAGTGCACACACTGTCCACATTACACTATGAAGGAGGAATAGATCACATCAATACTATCATAATGATAATTAACTCCACAATCTACAAGAGATCATGATCATAGCCTACGACAAGAACCACACGGTGCACACACTAGTCACCTTTACACCATGCAGGAGGAATAGACTACTTTAATAACATCACATGAGTAGCACACAACTAGTAGCGATACAAAGCTCATCATATGGATCTCAATCATGTAAAGCAGCTCATGAGATCATTGTATTGAAGTACATAGGAGAGAGATTAACCACATAGCTACCGGTACAGCCCCGAGCCTCGATGGAGAACTACTCCCTCCTCATGGGAGATAGCAGCGTTGATGGAGATGGCGGTGGAGATGGCAGCGGTGTCGATGGAGAAGCCTTCCGGGGGCACTTCCCCGTCCCGGCGGCGTGCCGGAACAGAGACTCCTGTCCCCCAGATCTTGGCTTCGCGATGGAGGCGGCTCTGGAAGGTTTCTGTGGGTTTCGTCGAACGTCTCAGGGTTTTCGCGACGGAGGCTTTAAATAGGCGAAGAGGCGGCGCAGGAGGGCTGACAGGGTGGCCACACCATAGGGGGGCGCGGACCCCCTGGCCCCGCCGGCCTAGGGTTTGGTGGGCCTGTGCCCCTCCTCTGGCGGTTCTCGTGTGTTCTGGATGCTTCCGGGCAAAATAGGAACCTGGGCGTTGATTTCGTCCAATTCCGAGAATATTTCTTTACTAGGATTTCTGAAACCAAAAACAGCACAAAACAGCAACTGGCACTTCGGCATCTTGTTAATAGGTTAGTTCCAGAAAATGCACGAATATGACATAAAGTGTGCATAAAACATGTAGATATCATCAATAATGTGGCATGGAACATAAGAAATTATCGATACGTCGGAGACGTATCAGCATCCCCAAGCTTAGTTCTGCTCGTCCCGAGCAGGTAAAACGATAACAAAGATAATTTCTGGAGTGACATGCCATCATAACCTTGATCATACTATTTGTAAAGCATATGTAGTGAATGCAGCGATCAAAACAATGTATATGACATGAGTAAACAAGTGAATCATATAGCAAAGACTTTTCATGAATAGTACTTCAAGACAAGCATCAATAAGTCTTGCATAAGAGTTAACTCATAAAGCAATAATTCAAAGTAAAGGCATTGAAGCAACACAAAGGAAGATTAAGTTTCAGCGGTTGCTTTCAACTTGTAACATGTATATCTCATGGATAATTGTCAACATAGAGTAATATAATAAGTGCAATATGCAAGTATGTAGGAATCAATGCACAGTTCACACAAGTGTTTGCTTCTTGAGGTGGAGAGAAATAGGTGAACTGACTCAACAATGAAAGTAAAAGAATGGTCCTTCATAGAGGAAAAGCATCGATTGCTATATTTGTGCTAGAGCTTTGATTTTGAAAACATGAAACAATTTTGTCAACGGTAGTAATAAAGCATATGTATCATGTAAATTATATCTTATAAGTTGCAAGCCTCATGCATAGTATACTAATAGTGCCCGCACCTTGTCCTAATTAGCTTGGACTACCGGATCATCGCAATGCACATGTTTTAACCAAGTGTCACAAAGGGGTACCTCTATGCCGCCTGTACAAAGGTCTAAGGAGAAAGCTCGCATCGGATTTCTCGCTATTGATTATTCTCAACTTAGACATCCATACCGGGACAACATAGACAACAGATAATGGACTCCTCTTTTATGCATAAGCATGTAACAACAATTAATTTTCTCATTAGAGATTGAGGATGTTGTCCAAAACTGAAACTTCCACCATGAATCATGGCTTTAGTTAGCGGCCCAATGTTCTTCTCTAACAATATGCATGCTTAACCATAAGGTGGTAGATCTCTCTTACTTCAGACAAGACGAACATGCATAGCAACTCACATGAAATTCAACAAAGAATAGTTGATGGCGTCCCCAGAAACATGGTTATCGCACAACAAGCAACTTAATAAGAGATAAAGTGCATAAGTACATATTCAATACCACAATAGTTTTTAAGCTATTTGTCCCATGAGCTATATATTGCAAAGGTGAATGATGGAATTTTAAAGGTAGCACTCAAGCAATTTACTTCGGAATGGCGGAGAAATACCATGTAGTAGGTAGGTATGGTGGACACAAATGGCATAGTGGTTGGCTCAAGTATTTTGGATGCATGAGAAGTAATCCCTCTCGATACAAGGTTTAGGCTAGCAAGGTTATTTGAAACAAACACAAGGATGAACCGGTGCAGCAAAACTCACATAAAAGACATATTGAAAACATTATAAGACTCTACACCGTCTTCCTTGTTGTTCAAACTCAATACTAGAAATTATCTAGACCTTAGAGAGACCAAATATGCAAACCAAATTTTAGCATGCTCTATGTATTTCTTCATTAATGGGTGCAAAGTATATGATGCAAGAGCTTAAACATGAGCACAACAATTGCCAAGTATCACATTACCCAAGACATTTATAGCAATTAGTACATGTATCATTTTCCAATTCCAACCATATAACAATTTAACGAAGAAGAAACTTCGCCATGAATACTATGAGTAGAGCCTAAGGACATACTTGTCCATATGCAACAGCGGAGCGTGTCTCTCTCCCACACAAGCATGATGTAATCCAATTTATTCAAACACAAACAAAAATAAAAGCATACAGACGCTCCAAGTAAAGCACATAAGATGTGACCGAATAAAAATATAGTTTCAAGAGAAGGAACCTGATAATTTGTCGATGAAGAAGGGGATGCCTTGGGCATCCCCAAGCTTAGACGCTTGAGTCTTCTTGATATATGCAGGGGTGAACCACCGGGGCATCCCCAAGCTTAGAGCTTTCACTCTTCTTGATCATAGTATATCATCCTCCTCTCTTGACCCTTGAAAACTTCCTTCACACCAAACTTCTCATAAACTTCATTAGAGGGGTTAGTACATAATCAAAAACTCACATGTTCAGAGGTGACACAATCATTCTTAACACTTCTGGACATTGCTCAAAACTACTGGAAGGTAATGGAACAAAGAAATCCACCCAACACAGCGAAAGAAGCAATGCGAAATAAAAGGCAGAATCTGTCAAAACAGAACAGTCCGTAAAGACGAATTTTTAATAAATACTTCCGTTGCTCAGATCAGAAAACTCAAAACTAATGAAAGTTGCGTACATATCTGAGAAACACGCACGTAAATTGGCATATTTTTCTGATTTTCCTACAGAGAAAACAGCCCAGATTCGTGACAGATAGAAATCTGTTTCTGCGCAGAAATCCAAATCTAGTATCAACCTTCGATTAGAGGCTTCACTTGGCACAACAAAACACAAAACTAAGATAAGGAGAGGTTGCTACAGTAGTAAACAACTTCCAAGACACAAATATAAAACAAAGTACTGTAGCAAAATAACACATGGGTTATCTCCCAAGAAGTTCTTTTCTTTATAGCCATTAAGATGGGCTCAGCAGTTTTAATGATGCACTCGCAAGAAATAGTATTTGGAGCAAAAGAGAGCATCAAGAGGCAAATTCAAAACACATTTAAGTCTAACATGCTTCCTATGCATAGGAATCTTGTAAATAAACAAGTTCATGAAGAGCAAAGTAACAAGCATAGGAAGATAAAACAAGCATAGCTTCAAAAATTTCAGCACATAGAGAGGTATTTTAGTAACATGAAAATTTCTACAACCATATTTTCCTCTCTCATAATAACTTTCAGTAGCAACATGAGCAAACTCAACAATATAACCATCACATAAAGCATTCTTATCATGAGTCTCATGCATAAAATTATTACTCTCCACATAGGCATAATCAATTTTATTAGTAATAGTGGGAGCAAATTCAACAAAGTAGCTATCATTATTATTCTCATCAAGTGTAGGAGGCATAGTATAATCACAACAAAATTTACTCTCCATAGTATGTGGCACAAGACCACTATCATTATAATCATCATAAATAGGAGGCAAAGTATCATCAAAGAAAATTTCCTCTTCAATGCTTGGGGGACTAAAAAGATCATGCTCATCAAAGCCAGCTTCCCCAAGCTTAGAATTTTCCATAGCATTAGCAACAATAGTGTTCAAAGCATTCATATTAATAACATTCCCATTAGCATGCATATAAAGTTCCATGGGTTTTTTAATTTTCTCTTCAAACACATCATGTCCTAATTCAAGATAAAGTTCATAAAGATCTCTCATATTTTTGTTGTTTTCCATTATGCCTAACTAGTGTAAACAAGAAACAAAAAGTTGCAATTGCAGGATCTAAAGGAAATAGCTTCGAGTACTTACGGCGCCGGAAAATAGCTTAGTAGCCGAGATCCGGAGTGTGAGTACCTTTTACCTTTCCTCCCCGGCAACGGCGCCAGAAAATAGCTTGATGTCTACGCCCCCTCCTTTTCCTGTAGACAGTGTTGGGCCTCCAAGAGCAAAGGTTTGTAGAACAGCAGCAAGTTTTCCCTTAAGTGGATCACCCAAGGTTTATCGAACTCAGG